>NC_051861.1:65549971-65675987 GCF_015732765.1 Culex quinquefasciatus | reverse complement strand
TTTCATTCAGTTAAAATATGATTTGAGTGTCCAATCACAATGATGACTTTTCACCTCAATTTTAAAACTAGCAACTTTCATTTATTCATGAAATATTTAGCTTTCCTATTCAGTGATTTCAAATGTAGGAGGTCCTATATACAAAAAAAGGGAAAAGGGTTACCTTAAAAACTAACTTATACTATATAAAGAGCATCAATGCAGCTGAAGACTGCAATGATTTTTGTCGAAATGCATCATCTTATTGGACATAACATCCAAAGTGTCAACTTCGGCTAATTGATGAAGTTCACTGGTGCTGAACCAGGGAGGAAGTTTCAGAATCATTTTTAGAATTTTGTTTGAATCCTCTGAAGTTTTTTCTTCCTGGTTAAGCAACAGCTTGTCCAGATCGGCACAGCATAAAGTATGGCAGGTCTGAAAATTTGTTTATAAATTAACAGTTTATTCTTGAGACAAAGTCTAGAATTCCTGTTTATAAGTGGATACAAACATTTAATATATTTGTTACATTTAACCTGGATACTTTCAATGTGATCCTTGTAAGTAAGGTTTTGTCAAAAGCAAGTCCAAAATATTTCACTTGATCCTCCCACTTTAAATTTACCTCATTCATCTTTATAATGTGATGACTTTTTGGTTTAAGAAAATCAGCCCTTGGTTTGTGAGGGAAAATAATAAGTTGAGTTTTTGCAGCATTTGGAGTAATTTTCCATTCTTTCAAATAAGAATTGAAAATATCCTAGCTTTTTTGTAATCTTCTTGTGATGACACAAAGGCTTCTACCTTTGGCGGAGATGCTTGTATCATCAGCAAAAAGTGATTTCTGACATCCTGGGGCCAAATCAGGCAAGTCAGAAGTAAAAATATTGTATAAAATTGGACCCAAAATGCTTCCTTGAGGGACGCCAGCACGTACAGGTAGTTGATCAGATTTGCTGTTCTGATAACATACCTGCAGAGTACGATCCGTCAAATAATTTTGAATAATTTTCACGATATAAATCGGAAATTTCCGCTGGAGAGCCGAAGACGTCATAGACTAATAAAAGACTACACAGTGGACTCTGAACCATGACTCAACCTTTTTATGACCCCTCGGCACGACCGGTTCACTGTCAAAAATGACGGATCGAAATGTCATCAACTGGCAGCTCTGACTTTGACATGACATTTCGCGCAATGTTATTGTTTATGTTTTTGTTTTGATTCAAACGGAACAAGTTCCGGATGAGGACGATGATTACTAGAGTGAACCATCGTCCGGGGAATCTCGAGGGTGGTTGAATTTCTAGCGATTCACATTCCGCGTGTCTGCTGAAAGATGGACGCGCCTCGCTAGAAGGTCATTCCGGGATTTTGCAACAAGCAGCTCCCGATCGATTTCGGACTTTCAGTCGTCATCCTCCCAGAAAACGATCACGTGAACACCGTCGGGTTTGCCAAGCGGGCCGCCTCCGGTTAATACCGCTGGGCAAAACCGACTTCCTCCAACCCGGAATCTTCGCCCTGAGAGGCTAGAAAGTTCTTGGAGACGCTATCTAGACCTCGACGTACTACACCTACTTTAAAAACCTCAACACGGCCAAGATCTTTGCCCTAGCTTTTCCCTTAACTGCCAACTTGGCATTCCCAATCCCAGCGATAACGTCATCAAATGAAAATTTGTCCCCGAACCAGTTTTGAGCATGAGCATGAGCATGAGAGATCACCCATGGTTGCCCCTCCGTTGCTGAACAGAACCGTAATATCTTTTCAGCACTACTGATTATATGCTTCGACGATCTAGTGGTGATTCCCTTATCAACAGCATGTATGAATGCGCTGTAAAGATAAAACACCATGATTGCTAAAGCTAGATCAGTTGCGAATAGGTAACAGTCATTGGCCACCAACGGCGCCCGCCATGTCAGTTTGTAGATCTCGATTTTAAGGGACGGGAATGTTAGTTAGCGCAGGTTGCTACTAGGGCAGCTGATTTACTCTGTGCTTACACCCCACAAGCGCCAGGAACCTGAAAATTTGTTAGTAGGATAGGGTGTTTGGTCAGGATTCATCATAGAAGATGATGATGCGACCCAAAATCATAGTGTTTGTTGAAGGTATTATGTTTTATTCTCAAGGCAAGCAATCGGATGCTGCGGATGAGACATTTCCCGTTTATCGGCTGTTAACTTTTAATTGAAATGGTTTAATCTTAGACAGCCGGCTGTGGAAAGATAGAACCAAAATTATTTGTAATTAAATGATGAAGGATTTAACAGTC
Source organism: Culex quinquefasciatus (assembly GCF_015732765.1). NCBI lineage: Eukaryota > Metazoa > Arthropoda > Insecta > Diptera > Culicidae > Culex > Culex quinquefasciatus. Next base: position 65,673,721 of record NC_051861.1, on the reverse strand, counting down.
TGACTTTTTAATTGAGATGTTTTTAAGAGTTTTACATGATTCATGTTTAGTGGGGTACTGATTAACGAAGCGAACGACGAGTTACGATGTTTATCGAGCTGAAATGGTATGATAAGGTTTTGTTGTTATTGCACACCGACGACGAATGCGAAAAAACCCTGCGACCCGACCGAAAGGCATCGCAAATCAGACTGACTCAATTGTCATCGATGACAACCAGAGCCAGCCGCACCTTTACACACATACACGCACGCGAAAAAAAAAACGAAAAACACACCGACGACGATCGCGAAAAAAAGAACACGACCCGACGGAAAGGAATCGCAAATCAAACTGAGGAAATGGAGAGAAAAAATAACATAAAAACCTACTCACATAAAATCAATCACCCCATGCACACAAATAGCAACACAAAAGAGACGAAAATTATCACGAAAAAACAGGACTACGCGTCCACCGAAGCACCGCACTTTTGATGGCATTATTCAATTATTATGCCCAATCACCTCATGCAAACAAAGAGCGACACAAAAGAGAGAAAAAAAAAGGACTGCGCGTCCCAAGAAGCACTGCACTTTTTTCGATACCTATCTAGGGATTTAAATATAGTATTAATTCGACCGCGATTCTCCAGAAATTCTCCGTCGGCGTGCCTTCCGATCAACGGTGATGTAGGAAGGGCTTCATTCATTAAAATTATTTTATATCATAAGCCTTAAAACATATCCGTCGACGTGCCTTCCGATCCTCGATGAAATGGAAAGGACTTAATCCAGCAATACGACTTGCTTGTCTAAAAAAAATCGGATCGTTTCTATCGAAAACTATATAAAGAGAACAAAAATAAAATTCATCGGCCAACGAACGCGCGAACAAAAAATAAATGAAAAAAGAAGAAGAAGAAATCCAATCCCCCCCTGGAAACCCATATAGCGACACAAAAGAGACGGAAAATAACACGAAAAAAACGGAACTGCGCGTCCACACAGGCACCGCACTACTGATGCCATTATTTAATTATAATGACCAATCACCCCATGCACTCGAACAGCGACATAAAAGAGACGGAAAATAACACGAAAAAAAACGGAACTGCGCGTCCACACAGGCACCGCACTACTGATGCCATTATTTAATTATAATGACCAATCACCCCATGCACTCGAACAGCGACATAAAAGAGGCGGAAAATAACACGAAAAAACAGGACTGCGCGTCCACACAGGCACCGCACTACTGATGCCATTATTTAATTATAATGACCAATCACCCCATGCACTCGAACAGCGACATAAAAGAGACGGAAAATAACACGAAAAACAGGACTGCGCGTCCACACAGGCACCGCACTACTGATGCCATTATTTAATTATAATGACCAATCACCCCATGCACTCGAACAGCGACATAAAAGAGACGGAAAATAACACGAAAAACAGGACTGCGCGTCCACACAAGCACCGCACCACTGATCAAAATTTGTCCCCGAACCAGTTTTACCGACAAAGAGTACGACCTCCCCTGGCACCGATATGGGCGAGCTGTACGCGGGTGCAAAAACTGGAACTGGCAACGAGGAATACAATCAACCTTCCGCTCAGATTGTCAGCAAGCAGGGACAGGGCATGCGCATCCTTGAAGTTACCAGCGGAGTTCAGCACAGTTTGTTCCATGTGTAGAAGGACTCTCACAAAAGAGGGCCCGGAACCAAAACCCGCCGAAACAAAAACGCGGATACTTTGTATCATGTACTTGAGGGTTTATTTATGAAAGTTATTACAATAATTCACATAGTTCTTCTTGACAACTCCTCGTCCTTCTGGATGGTTTTCTTCAGCTCCAGAATGGCCTTTTTCAGCAGCTCCTTCTCGTAGGCGTTCACCTTGGGCTGGCCAATTTTCTTCTCGAGATTGTGTTACCCAGCAGCAGCGGCATGGAGAAGTAAATGTCCTCGAAAATATCCGAGCGTACGTACGCACACTCGATCACGTTCTTTTCGTCATTCATGGCACGGTCCAGGGCGAGGGCAAAACGGGCCTGGCGTAGGCCATCGAGAACGTGGCCGAACCGGCATCGGCCTCCTGAATGTGTTCCGTCAGGGCGGCAATCTTATCCTGGGAAGCTCTGGGATGCACTGGGATGATAGTGTCGCCGGAATGACCACTAGTAAATCCCGCTCTTTCACCAAACAAATATTGCTGCACAGCTGATTGACTTCTTCGCAGGCTGCTACCTTGATTGCAAAGCAAAACAAAAATAAACAAGATGCGCGCGTAAATCAGCACAAAACGAAATCGAAAAAGTCAGCGCTGCCAGGTCGATCTGTCATACGAGGGGCTAGCCGATGCGGTTCACCGTGGTACCCGCGGTTCACAGCTTATGAGTCATACTTTTTTGAAAATTTTGTTCGGAGTGTTTAGTCTTTAATTAGTCTATGATCTGCGTCACCGCTCCGACGACCGCATTCCACTTGGCGATGTCGCTGCACATTATCCGGGCTGGTGTCTGCTCCGATAATGGCCAGCATTTCGCTTCGCGCTGCCTCGAAGCGAGGGCAGCCGAACACCACGTGCTCCGGTGTTTCCCCGCAATCGACGCAGTCCGGACAGAGAGGAGACTCTGCATGTCCGAACCTGTGCAGGTACTTCCTGAAGCAGCCATGGCCCGACAGGAACTGTGAGAGGTGGAAGGTGACCTCTCCGTGCCTTCTGTTCACCCACGCGGATACAGACGGGATCAGCCGATGCGTCCATCTGCCTTTCTCCGTAGTGTCCCACTCGCGTTGCCACCTTGTCAGCGATTCGGCTCTCGTGGCTTCCTGGATACCTCTCGTGCCTCATCGGGTGTAACACACGGTGTCCTCCTCCAGTGTGATTTCGATGGGGATCATTCCGGCTATAAGCGGTATACGCACTTCGGAAGGAACCGGTCAAGAAAAAAATCAAATGAGTAGCAGCGGCAGCGCAAGCAAGTCAGAGAGGGTGAAGAAAAGCCCCAAGAAATCGCTCCCTCTCCATTGTTCTGCTGTTCGTAAAGCTGTTTCTTGACCCCTTTCCTTCCGATCTGCATACTAGCGTATAGGCTGGTATGCTAATCGGAAGGAACGCAAAACTCCATACAAAAAACGCCCAAGAAACGGTCAAAGAAAGGGTCACGAAAAGATTTTTCTTAAGCGGTACGCAGCTGAAAAGTAACAGAAACGGAAAGATTGCGTTTGACGTTTCTTCGCGCGGTGCTTGTTTGTAATATGTTTTGATGAAAAAATCAAAGAATTGTAATTTTCCTTTTTGATTGCGACTGATGATTACAAACGTTTTAAATAATTTTGTATTGGATATAATAATATTTAAAATTCCCCCCGAATCTCAAAATGCAGAATATTGAAATTAAAAGGACAGATTTAGTTTTTTGGTCGGAATGGAGTAAAAAAAAAGAAGTTGTCTTCTTGGTTGTCTTTATAGATGTCGGCCATCGTGTCACCAACTATTTATTGCTAGTATCAACCAGTACTCTGTATTACGAGTCCCCTGCGCTGTCCGATTGATTCACACTCACGGGAACAAAATGAAGTAAATCAAAGTGAAATTAAACTTGACAATAATCATACAAATATCCATGTTCTTACTGAAAATACAACAATAATCTGAAATTTTGAAATCCAGCCAAACAACAAATTCAAAAGTATGAAAAACCAAACATTTCAGAAATTTCAAATAACTTGTTTTTGAATAATAATGAAAATTGCAACAACATCTGAAATTTGGAAATTCAAAATTAAAAATATGCAGAATTGAATAATAATTTTAATATTAAAGTTTTTATAAATTCAATAGCCCAAAAATGTTTAAATTCGGAACGAATGTACAAGTAGAAATTTCAAAAGTTTTAAAAATCGAAAATATAGAATTTCGTAAATACAAATTTACGAAAAGCTCGAAATAATAACAGTCAAAAACTCTTCTTCTTCCAAAATTAAAAAAATCTAGAATGAAAATTTAAGAGTTTGAGAACTTAAGAATTTAAGAATTTATGAATTAAAGAATTTAAGAGGAGTTTTGGCAGCACTGGCCAAGTGCGGTTGGCTAATCGTGCGCGGGTCTTTTTGTGTGTTTTTCGATGTGAAACGCGCGTTGTTGTGTCTAAATTGTGATAAAAAGATTGTTTAGAACCTGCTTGAGTAGGATACGGTGAAAGTTTCCGGTTTCTCAGTGTTTCTGTAAAAATTTGAGGCACGAAAAGATTTTCAATTTGTGGTTCTTTTTTCTTTGTTTTGGTTCTGGTGTTACGCAAAGATACCTAATTTAAAAAGATAGACAACTCCCAAAATCTGGGAACAACGCTCACGCACACAATGAAACAAAATATGCGCGCACGCACACAGTCAAACATGGTAGTGATGTTGTTTTTCGTTCATCTCTTTCGCACTGTTTTGACCTCGGTTTTGACCAAATTTTGACAGAGCGAGGAAAACATTCAGCGAAATGGCGAGCAAGTTTTGGAATTTCACAGAGTCTCGGCCCGAAACTTCAAACACGAACAAAAGCGGCGTTCCGAAGATTGGCAATGACGTTTTGGAATTTTGACAGTCTGGAACGCATGAATTTCCCATTATCGGTTTCCCTCACGGGTGAGGTGGATATTGTTGCACATGGCAAAAGTTGGGAATTTTGCAACTTTTTAAATTTATGCTAAATTTCGAAATATAAACACAAATCTGCAGTAAACTTATTTGAAAATATAATAATATAATAATAAGCTAAATTTACGATGATTTGATTTATTATCTGGCTCAGAGAAGCGATGAAAGCGGTTTAAATTGAAAAAAATATTTTTTTTTCTTTTCTAGAGTTTTACGAACTTTTGTCTGTTTCTAAGTCTTAAAATTAGTACACAATGGTTATAGAAATATTTCCAAAAAAAGTAAATTTTTCGGATCGTCTACACAAAATTTCATGTTTGTAAACAAACGACGCCATTTTGCCAATGTTCTTCGGTAGCTCATATCAGGCCACTGCCGGGGCCCTGGAATTTCATGATTAAGTTAATTATTATTTTTTTATTAATTAAGTAAATTAATTATGAACAAAGGGGCCCTCAAGACGAGTTAATTGATAGGTTTAAAAGCAAAACTATTTTCAGGTGATTCGGTAAGACCGGATTGGCCAACAATCGGATACAGGTCAGACGGGTGTTACGGCAATATTTGTATTTCTTTGAATCCCAAAACATTTTTTTTATTAATAATCTTTTGATTGTGTGCATGTGTTTTGAATACTTGTTTATTTTTTAATTTAAATTAACGAATTTCTTTATTTATTGCTAAATTGATCAATACGTATCCCTACACAATCGAAAAACAACAACAATGTTCGCTAACTGATTGATTTGCTTCAAATAAAAATTCAAAACAAAAGGCGCTACGCACAGCAAAACACATCCGTCTCGTGCGGTGGCGCGAAAAGCAGTGACAGCAGCAACAAGCTTTTTCGTTTCTTCTCTTCGCTGCGCTGAAACCTTATTTTTTTCTCTCGCTCTCCCACCATCGCTTTAAAGCATAATGTTTGAATATTTTCCCGTTCGCATCGGAGTGGCGCTAGTGTTTTGATGTCTGAAATTTGACGGAGTTGACGGCATGTGATGGTAGTGATGTTGTTTTTCGTTCATCTCTTTCGCACTGTATTGACCAAATTTTGACAGAGCGAGGAAAACATTCAGCGAAATGGCGAGCATGTTTTGGAATTTCATGATTATTAATTAAGTTCAGATCAAATTGAACACCTGGCGGGTTTGGGCCCAGTGGAAAAATCAATCCAATCATAGATACCTAATGCAATGCAGTTTTCATGGCAAACCAAACCATAACAAACCCGGATCCAGCCAAAGACGAAGAAAAATGCTCTGCTGGTAAATTCTTCCGGATAGAGAACTGTCACAGGCTCCCAGGGACAAAAGCACAGTTAGTGCCTTTGTACACCCAACCGGCGCGGCGGTCGCATGATTTTGATGCATGGCAGCATGAAAGTATAACGTCATGATTCGAATTCCCGGACGCTTCGAAACCTGGACACTTCATCTTGTTTTATCAATTATTTGGATACAAGTTCGCATTATGAATGTCAAAACTGTGTTATTTGATAAATTTTTACTTCAACTTTCATTTAAAGTTTGTTTGAACGCTGTAGTTCATGTCAAAACAATGAAATAAAATAAAATTATAAGATTACAAAAAAGCGAAACATTTCACGTGAAATATTTCATAGGCGTCTGAAGCACCGGGAAGGCAAAGCAGAAATTTAAGGGTTTTGATTTCCTTAAATTTGAGCAATTTTTTATTTAAAATATGGATTGTTTTGATGTTAACAGCTTATTTGAAACCTAAAGAATACCATTCACTAACATTTCAGTCCAAATTTGTGCGATTCATTAGTAAAAACGAGTGTCCGGAATTCGGAGCAAAAGTGTCCGGATTTCGAATCAGCTTTTATCAGTGTCCGGGATTCGAAGCACAACAAGTAATTTTAATTTTCAAATTCTGATGAAAATTGTTTAGAAAAGACATATTTTGCATGCATTCTCTTAAAACTGACTGTTAATACTACATCCTGATGATATTTCTTCATTTCCAACTTATTACATGATTTTTTGTCAGCTATAACAAAAATGATATGCTACTAAGTGTCCGGATTTCGAATCATGACGTTATCAGAATCTGCATGAAAACTGTCCTCATGCATTTTTTGCGATATATGGGTATGACATTTTGCCCATTACCGACAATTATCGACATTACCGACGGCAGATTGATTGTATTGCAGAAAAAAAACTTTAACAGAACGAGGATTGAACCATCAACTTCTAGGTTGCTGATCCGACACGCTACCACTGCGCCATGGACGCTTGATGAATGGTGAGGGACAGAGCGCGAACATAATGTTCTCTCTAGATTGTTGCTCGGGGACGCGCCAGCATTCTATGTGTTGGTGAGAACTGCAGATCGCTGACGTGTTTACACGCGGGCAAAAATGATCTATGGGCTTGCTGCAAAAAATGTAATAAAATATAACATTTTCTGCATATGAGTTTGGTTACATTTCTTACATCGTTTACTCATTGGAGACATCTGGAGTTGGCTCTCTCTGTTTATGGCCCGAAGTGTCCTTTGCGCTGGATCAGCATTATCCAGCGCATGGCCACTTTGCCGTAAAACCCGAAAAACTGTACAACCCGAAACAGTCCCATGCGCAAGCACAGCAGTTATGCCAGCGCATATTGAACCGATTGTTATGTAATTTGAGTCCTGGGCCTGGCTGTGTGTGGCTCACTCAGCCGGGCAGGGCAGTAAATTAAAATTGAAGTGTGAAGCAGTAAATGATGGGTTGCAACTAATTAGCTATGCAGGGTTGGTAAACCCGTGCAGGGATGGTAACCTATCACACCTTCCCCCTAAAAGAAGAATGATTTTTATGAAGTAAAAAATATTCTTTACCATTCTCCAGTTGCCTTTTACAATCTTGTGTAGGGGAAATCTACCCTTTCCAATCAAACACCTATCTTCGTCATATGGAGAGTTTGATGCTCGATTAAAGCTCCAAAAATACTATTTGGGCTATAAACTTACCAGCAACAGCACCGCCTCGAGTAAGCACTCAAATGTATGCCACTTACTGGCCAAAAAGATCACATTTAATGCACTTTTGATCATAATTTGTATTTTGCGAGACTACTTCTCATCATTTTGTTGGCACACACAGTGACACACACGAGAATCCCTCAAACGCTTAATGAATATCGCCAAAATTAACTTTTCACTTTCGCTTACTTTTTCACGGCGCTTAAGATATGAAATTGCTTCCAACTACCGGCAACATGTTCTTTTGATCATTAGTAAGGCACTCACTTGAAGAATAATCCCGAAAAATGTAATAAATTAGCAAGCGCCATCAAAAAACAAACGCGCCAAGTCGTTTGACGTTTCAATTTTCACTTTGCATTCCAATCGAAGGCTGAAGAAAACCGAGCGAGAGACGAAGGCAAAAGAACAAAGGCTGGCCGTCAACACCACCAGCAGCACAGCCAGCGATGCCAGGAAACTTTCCTATAAATGCCACTTTTCGTGAGTGTTCGTTTGAACTGTCAGCGCAAATGGCAACACTCGACAGAGTGTTGGAAGAAAAAGAACTAAGCCGATATTAGAAAATGGGCGTGGCCCAATGCATTCGCCTCGATTAGAATACCCTTGGGATTTTTATTTTTAAATGCTTGGTAAAGAAATAGAATAACTTTTAGTGAAAGTGAAAATAAACAGAAATGTTCACAAAAACTTGCTCTACTCGTTGGTGTACTTGGTTTTAGTAAAATTCAAGGGAGACTCTAGATTATCCAGCATCATTCAAACACGACCGCTTATTAGGATTAAAATGGGTAGATTTCCCCTATATAAACAAAATCTTCCTCTTTTTTGTTATTTCCGAATTATTCACTTCCATGGCCTATTGCCGGGAAACTTTCACCTACTTCGGTTGAAGTTAGGCTCGGATGAGGTTTTTTTTTTATGTTTATATTGCGTATTTGATTACCCTATTTTTATGGATTTCTTTATTTTTATTTGAGGGTGTATGAAAAATTGTTATATTTGGATGATTTAGACTAACTATAGTATATGGGCCTTCATAAATGTTGTCTAATTTTCTATTGGTTTCTGATTTAATTAAAATTTTGTCTCCTACTTTAAGGTTGATTGGGTTTGATGATTTTTGGTTTTGTATTCTTTTCAGCTTTGTTTTGATTATGATATCACGTACTCTCTGAGCTATTGTTTGTAATTTGAATTTTAATTGTGTATAGTATTCCTCGTGATTGTACATAGGTTCTATGTTATTTAGTGTGTATGTGGGAAAATTTGCTTGTTTTCCAAAAACAATTTCGAAAGGTGTATACTGCGTATCAGTATTTGGTGTAGTATTGTAACAAAAACAATAGTAAGGGAGCCATGAATCCCAATCATCATGCAACTCATTTGTGAATGACCTGAGGTATTCGTTGAGGCAACGATGATTACGTTCCAGATTACCAATTGTTTGTGGGTGGTAAGCTGTTGAAAATTTTTGATTCAACTGTAAGAACTGAGAAATTTTACCGAATACTTCATTTTTGTATTCTGTTCCTAAATCTGATTTAATATTTTTGGGACATCCAAAAACTAAAATGAGGTTTTCTACAAACGCTTTTGCAAGTGTTTGAGCTTGTTTATCTTGGATTGGAACAACAATAACGTATTTGGATAGATCGCATTGCATAGTTAATGCGTATCGATTACCATTTTGCGTTTTTGTCATAGATCCAATTGTGTCTATGGAAATTGTTTCGAAAACTGAATGAGGAGTTGAAGTTTTTGTATAAATTTCGTTTGTTTTTGTAGAATGTTTGCCCATTTTACACTGAACACATTTTTCTACAAAAGTTTTGATTAGTTTTTGCATATGTATGTATGTATGTATGATCCCCATACCCGCAGGCAACTTGGTCCTGGAACACATGTGAGCGCTAGGTGAACAATTCGATCATCTTTTACTCCGTAATCTGTACACCCACGTGCATAAGTTTTTTTGCACGAATTTTAGTGCTACAAATACCGGCGCATAGAACAAAATGGTTTCCCTCTTCCCTCCCCCAAGCGCCGGAAATTTGTAGCGGGTGTAGGGACACTTTGCATAGACGCCCTTGTTCCCATCACGTCACTGAGGGTATGGAGCGACGAGAAATTAATAAGCATGCCCCCTCAGTCGAACCTTCATTAGAGAAGCAGGCAATCCACAACTCACAGCGAACGACCGGAGGAACACCCTACCGCGTATTTAGTAAAATTGGCGTGGTTGGTCTTAAATGGATTGTATGAATGTTAGAGTGAGTGAAAGTATATTTTGAAATTTATACAGGAAAGATCTCACCAAATCGGGTAGCTTCAACTCCGGCATCATCGGTCTTGAATCTAACTTGAATCTTCTGGGACTTCTGGCCTTGATTTGCTGGACTGCCGAAACCGGAACTGGCACATCACCAAAACAGCAAAAAACTTCCTGATTGCCAGTTAAATCTTGAGAGGCCTCGAGCTTGAGTTAATGAGTGTTACCGATCCTGGCGGATATCCGCCGTTGCTGTTTATCCGCCGTTATTTTCCGCAATGGCCATTCCCTGTTCGCCATCCAAGTTTCACCGTTATGGCTATCACTGGCCACAAACAGATTTGCCGGCGAAATATCCGTATTTCCACTAACTTTTTGTTTTTGAAACAAGAATTTTAGGGTTGAAAAATGACAGCACGAAAAAGTTACGTCCGATCTCGCGCACGGATTGCTTCGATCTCCAAGTTTTGATTAGTTTTTGCATGTTTTTAAATTCAAAGTATGCTTTCAATTTTTTCCAAAGGCGATAAGAACCAACATGACCTCCTATTGGTGAGTCATGATAATATTCTATAATCCTTAGTGCTTCAAGTGGATCATTTATAATTCTACGTTTTTTATAAAAGATTAACGTAAGGTTTATTTGTTTTGAGTTTTGGTTAGTAATAGGATTTGGTTTGGGTGTGGCTAGCACTTTGTACGCGTGTATGAACTTTTGAATATCACATAAACTTGAGAATTCAGCGGTTAGCGCTAGAGCTAACTTGTCTATTCCTAGTTTATTGGCCTGTGAGTCAATGTTCTGAATAATCTCCATGAGATTATCATTAGTATTAGACAGAGGCATAGGGATAATTAACGCTGGAGTTAATTCCTTTCTGGATCGCTTGTCTCTAATAGAAATTTTTATACCGGTTTGCGCATTTGTATCAATACCAATTATTTCAAGTTTTGGTAGATTATAGACGTCATTTATATTGCAAGATTCGTAGATTTTGAGTTGATCAGGCTCTACTACTGAACTTGGCTTTGTTTGATTTTGTTGATGCAGTTTTGCTCGTGCTCGTGTTTGTACGAGATGCACATACATCTGTTTCAGCTCATCAATGTCAATAACTACTTGAAAGTGCGTCAGCTCCGACGTTTGATTTTCCAGGTACATAGTGTACTGTGAAATCGAATTCTTCGAGATCTAAGCGCATTCTAGTAAGTTTCGATGATGGCTCTTTCATTGAGAACAGATAGACTAGTGGTCTATGATCTGTTCTAACGACGAATTTCCTACCATATAAATATGGCTTAAAATGGTCAATTGCCCAATGTATGGCAACGAGTTCCTGTTCTATAGTGGATTTATTTGATTCACCTTTAGTGAATGTTCTGCTTGCGTCAGGGCCGTGCACAGGATTTTCGAAAGGGGAGGGTTTTCTCGAAAGGGGCGCATGGGGTGCTTGTTTAGATTGCGAAAGGGCGCTAACAGTCAATCTTTAAACTCAATAAATAATACTTTGGTATATTTTACATATATTTTGCTGGTTCGAATCCCGCGGCGGACGCTCTAAAATTCTAAGTGTAAATATGGGTATCCGGCGCCGTCGCTCTGTGCCTTACTCAAACAGGGCGGCGAAGTCCTTGTAGTTAAAAGGAAGACAGTGGTTGGTCTAGTACCGGCCGACAGATATAAAGTCAACTTCGTTTTTATATATTTTACATTGGTGCAACAGGAGACTACACTTTTTGAATTGGTGCTGCAAATCGTGTTGAATAGCACCATGAAGGGGGGGCGTTAATTCGGAGTTTGAGCGAATTTGAGATTTTTGCGCAAATGAGAGTTTTGGCGTAAATCGGAAGAGGCATGGGCCGTTCACTTGTGGAGCGTAAAACGGGGTTTTAGTGAAGAAGTGTAGCAGTAATTGCTCAAAACAAGTTTTCATAAGTTTTTTTAAATATTAAGAGTAGTTCTCTACGATTTCGCAAATTTTATTCACGATTTTTAGCTTTTCATTTTTTGATTTGGATGAAACTTTGCCATGCACCATGCATTCCATATGTCAAAAGAAGCACAATTGTATAATTCGTTTTTCTATACAAATGTCCATACAATTCTGGGGCCGGTCATATTATTCATCTGGTTTAGGAGATATAATTTTTTGGAAAAAAAACGTAAAAGTGGACAAAAATTGTTGAAGCAATTTTGTTAACAAAATGTACCGTTTTCAGGTTAAAGCTAATTTTAGGACTGCATTTTCAATTTATTTTGGTTTCTTTTCAAGAAAATTTTGTACAATTTTCTCTCTGAAACTTTCAAATCGAGCAATTTGTTTCTGAGATACACAATCTCAAAGAAATCAAATCGATGAACTTGATTTTTTCTAAGTGTTAACCCTTTGCTGCCCAATTTTTTTTCGATTTTTTTTAAATTTTTCCCTTGTCATTTTGAGCAACTTTTGTTCTACGAAAAAGTTTACGTCTCTTGTTTTTTGTTGCTTTTGTTTCAATTATAGTTTTTATATTTGCATTTATCTTGTTTAGTTGATATTTGTTTTTGGTAGTATTTGGCCTATTCTAGCACCTAATTTGTCATGTTTTTACAGCCAATTTTTCATTATTTTTTTGTATGTTTTTAATTTTTTTTTACTCTAGAACAAACCATTATCATTTAAATTGTTAAAAAATGCTTAGAGGTATAGTCTGAAACAATAGAAAAAAAAGTACAGAAAATATTAGTGAAAAACACAGCCAAGAAAATTTTTCATTTTTTTAAACATTGGTAAAGTCAAATAAAACAAGTCACACGTTCAACCCTAAAAAAATCAAATTTTAAGAGTTTACCTTTCCAATGCTTTTAGGTCGAAAATTGGTAAAAAAAAGATTTTTGGCGAATTATTAGATCGAACCCCGCCTAGAGGTGGGGTTGGGTTGTAGCTGGATAAACTGAAAGTGTTCAACTGATCATAACTCGGAAACTACTGGTTTTCAATCGACTTTTCTTTGCATTCCCTGTGTCAAAAGAAGCAATTTTGTATCATTTGTTTTTTCATGCAAGTCTCCATACAATTTTGAGGGCTGGAATGGGTATGTAAACGTATGAAATTTTGTATCTTTGGACGGAATTTTTTGAAAATCTGAAAAATTAGATAAGAAACTTCATTTTTGGGTCAAACATTTGTAACAGATTTTTTGAGTATAAAAAATTAAAAAAGATAATTTTGAATATATTTCTATCGATTCCTTGACTTTTCTGAAGAAACGTCCTGGAAAATCGATAAAAATTAACAAAGTTGCTACAGGAAACAAAGATATATTTCGATTTACCCCAGAAAATGTTCCGAAAAGGCACCTCTCTCATAAAAAAAATTTAAAAATGATAAAATAATTAACATATTAAAAAAATACTATCAACGCCTGAATAGCACCATAGAAATGATGAAAATATTTTGAAAATTAGATTTCAAAGAAAGTTTAACAACACGTAAAAAAATAATCAAAAAAGTTAGCTTAAGCAACATAAAAATGATAAAAAGTTGCGCCTTGTGATGAAATAATTTTTTTAAATAAAACAATTTGACTACCTTTTTGAAAATAAAATTTCACTAGAGGTGGCCTCATGACAAAATAAAAAAATGAAAAAAGTAGAGCAACATAAAAAAAGATCAAAGATAAATATTTTAAAAATAGGATTTTACCAGCGGCGTTTTGTTGATAAAATTATTTGACTATCGGCGCTCCTCAAGCTATAAAGACTATTCAAAATTAGTCAAACAAAGTTTGCCAACCGGCGCAAAATTGTTGTAGCTAGAACGCTAAACAGAATTTTTATTTTTATGTTACCGTACGCCAAACTTTGTTTTGCTCTTATTAAACAGTCTTTATGTTGCTAGAGGGGCGTCGATAGTCAAACTTTTTTGTTGAATGTTTTAATTTTGTCATAATAGCGGTTCCAGTAAAATCTTATGTTTAAAATATTTTTATCATTTTTAAGCTGATTTGGGCACTGATTATTCAACTTTTTTTTCAATATTTTTACCAATTTTTCCCCCACTCATAAGGGCGCCTCCAGTAAAACTTACATATTGAGAATTTACATAAAAATGTTTACGTCATAGGGGCGCCCCCATTCCATTTTCCATATCGAGAATTTGCATGATTTTTTTAAGTCGTAGGGGCGCCTCAAACCAAAATGTTCATATCGAGAATTTGCATGATTTTTTTTAGTCATAAGGGCGCCTCCAGTCAAATTTTCATAAAAAATTTGTATGATTTTTTTAAAGTCGTAGTGGCGGCTCCAATTAAATTTTCATAATTTTCATAAAAATGTTTTAGTCATAGGGGCGCCTCCAGTCAATTTTCATAATAAGAAATTGTATGATTTTTTTAAAGTCGTAGTCACGCATCCATTAAATTTTTCACAGCGAAAATTTTCATGATTGTTTAAGTCGTAGGGGCGCCTTCTGTCAAATTTTTGGTATTGAAAATTTGTTCTAAAAAATTTAAGTCACAAGTTGAATTTTCATAATAAGAATTTGTATGATTTTTTTTAAGTCATAAGGGCGCCTCAATCCAAGTTGCCATATCGAGAATATGCCTTTAAAGTCGTAGAGGCGTCTTCGGTCATATTTTTTACATTAACATTATTTTTTTAAATACATATTTAAAAAAAAATAACTCATAGGGGTGCTTCCAGTCAATTTTTCATATCCAAAATTTGCATGATATTTTTAAGTCGTAGGGGCGCCTCCAGTCAAATTTTTAATGTTGAGAATATGTTTAAAAAAAATTAGGTCGTAGTGGCGCCTCCAGTTAAATTTTCGTATTGAGAATTTTCATAAAAATGTTTCATTCATAATTATCATAGGTCACATTTTCATAATAAGAATTTGTATGATTTTTTTTTGAGTCAAAAGAGCGCCTCCATTCATTTTTTCATATCGAAAGTTGGCCTGATTTTTTTAAGTCGTTAGGGCGTCTCCAGTTAAAATTTTATATTGAGAATTTGAATTGGAAAAATTAAATCGTAGGGGCGCCTCCAGTAAAATTTTCATAATTTTCATAAAAAAAATTTAGTCATAGGGGCGCCTCCAGTAAAATTTTTCATATCGAGAATTTGCATGAATTTTTTGAAGTCGTAGGGGAGCCTCCATTCAATTTTTTTATATCGTGAATTTGCATGATTTTTTAAGTCTTAGGGGCGCCTCCAATTCAATTTTCATATCAAGAATTTTCATAAAAATGTTTTTGTTATAGAGGCGCCTACAACCAAATTTTAATATCGAGAATTTTCAAGTTTTTTTCAAGTCATAAGGGTGCCTCCAGTCATTTTTTAAAATATAATTAATATGTTTTTTTTAATGTCGTAGGGGCGCCTCCATTCAATATTTCATATGGAGAATTTGCATGATATTTTTAAGTTAAAAGGGCACCTCCAGTCAAGTTTCTATATTGTGAAATTTTTTTAAAATTAAGTCGTAAGCCTCCAGTTAAATTTTCATGATTATCATAAAAATGTTTAAGTCAAAGGGACGCCTCTAGTCAAATTTTTCATATCGAGAATTTGCATGATTTTTTAAGTCATAAGGGCGCCTCCAGTCAAATTTTCATAATAAAATTTGTATGATTTTTTTAAAGTCGTAGTGGAGCCTCCATTCAATTTTTCATATCGAGAATTTGCATGATTTTGTTAGGTCGTAGGGGCGCCTTCAATTCAATTTTCATATCGAGAATTTTCATAAAAATGTTTAAGTCATAGGGCGCCTCCAGTCATTTTTTCATAATAAGAAATTGTATGATTTTTTCAAAGTCGTAGGGACGCATTCATTAAATTTTTCATAGCGAAAATTTTCATGATTTTTTAAGTCGCCTCCTGTCAAATTTTTAATGTTGAGAATTTGTTTATAAAAATTATAAGTCGTAGGGGCGGCACCAGTTAAATTTTCATAATAAGAATTTGTATGATTTTTTTAAGTCATAAGGGCACCTCAATCCAAGTTGCCATATCGAGCATATGCCTTTAAAGTCGTAGGGGCGTCTTCAGTCATATTTTTACATTGGGAATTTGTATTTAAAAAAATAATTCATAGGGGCGCTTTCAGTCAATTTTTCATATCAAGAATTCGCATGATTTTTTTAATTCTAAGGGGCGCCTCCAGTCAAATCTTTAATGTTGAGAATATGTTTAAAAAATTAGGTCGTAGGAGCGCCTCCAGTTAAATTTTCATATTGAGAATTTTCATAAAAATGTTTCATTCATAGTCATAGGTCAAATTTTCAATATAAGAATTGGTATGATTTTTTTAAGTCATAAGAGCGCCTCTAGTCAAATTTTCATTATAAAATTTGTATGTTTTTTTAAGTCGTAGGGGCGCCTCCAGTCAAATTTTTATATGGCATATTCGTACACCCAACCGGCGGTCGCATTATTGTGATGTATGGTGGCATGAAAGTATATCAGATTCTGCATGAAATCTGTCCTCATGCATTTTTTACGATATAGGGGTATGACATTTTTGCCCGTTACCGACAATTATCGACATTACCGACGGCTTTTTGGTTGTATTTCACAAAAAAAAAACACTTTGCAGAACGAGGATTGAACCACCAACTTCTTGGTTATTGATCCGACACGCTACCACCGCGCCATGGCCGCTTGATGAAAAGTGAGTGAAAGAGCACCAACATATGCTTCTCTGCTCGGGGACGGGCCAGCATTATATGTGTTGGTGAGAACGGCAGATCGCTGTAATGTGTACACGCGGGCAAAATGATCTACGGGCTTGCTGCAAAAATGTTATAAAATGTGACATTTTCTGCAGCAAATCCACTGTTGCAGATTTTGAGCTATATTTTTCCTTTGGGTGTACTGAAAAAAATAAGTCTTAGGGGCGCCTCCAATTAAATTTTCATAATTTTCATGAAAATATTTTAGTCATAGGGGCGCCTGCAGTCAAATTTTTCATATCGATAATTTGCAAGATTTTTTTAAGTCATAAGGGTGCCTCCAGTCAAATTTTCATAACAAAATTTGTATGATTTTTTAAAGTCGTAGGGGCGCCTATATTTAATTTTTCATATCGAGAATTTGCATGATTTTTTTAAGTCGTAAGGGCGCTTCCAGTCAATTTTTTATATTGCATATTCGTATTGAAAAAAATTAAGTCTTAGGGGCGCCTCCAGTTAAATTTTCATAATTTTCATAAAAATGTTTTAGTCATAGGGGTGCCTTCAGTAAAATTTTTTACATATCGAGAATTTGCATGATTTTTTTAAGTAATAAAGGCGCCTCCAGTCAAATTTTCATAACAAAATTTGTATGATTTTTTTTAAAGTCGTAGGGGCGCCTCCAGTCAAATTTTTATTTTGCATATTCGTATTGAAAAAAATTAAGTCTAAGGGGCGCGTTCAGTTAAACTTTCATAAAATGTGGTAGTCATAGGGGCGCCTCCAGTCAATTTTTTTATATCGAGAATTTTCATGTTTTTTTCAAGTCATAAGGGAAGCTGTATAGGAAAATTTCAAAATGGAGTAATTCAATCAGAACAGGCATTCTCCAGTCCCATTTGGGCCCCCAAACAACCCTCCAAAATTTGGGAGCGATTGGATTTGTCCCAGCTTTCCGCAAAGCGATTCAAATTTGTATGGAAATTTGTATGGGAAAACCATCTTTTTTACATTTTGATTTTTATAATTTTCATTTTTCACTCAATTTAAAAACTAACACCGTAGAAGTATATTCCTGAATGTCCTCTAAAACTTTCCCGAAGAAAATATGATCCTATCTTGCTTCTGGAAAAAGATACAGAGTTTTTAAAAGAGGCATTTCAAAATAAGTGCTGAAAATTATATTTCTTGCCAACACTGCCAGTACATTAGTAGATATTTCGAAATCTTATTTTTCAACGTAATAAAGAAGCAACCTAGCAAAATGGTGTCTTAGGAAAAGTTGTTGTATATGAATGTGGCTTTTATTTAAAATTATTGACATGCAGGGTGACACACCTACAGGGTGTCAACCAAGCCCTAACTTCTACTGGTGACCTTTTAAAGCGTTGGTGTCTTAGGAAAAGTTGTTAGGCTCCTTATTCCGAGAAATTTTGACATGGTTGGAAGACAGGGTGACACATCTACAGGGTGTCAACCCATTTCTAGCTTCTATTTAAGCCCTTTTTAATCACTGTAAAGTGGGCGAAAAAGGGTACAAATCGCAAATTAGACCTGCCATGACAAATCCAATCGCTCCCAAATTTTGGGGGGTTGTTTGGGGGCCCAAATGGGACCGAAAAATGCCTGTTCTGTAAAATCGATCATGACGAGCCACCCTAGCCTCCAGTCAATTATAATAAAATTAATATGATTTTTTTAAAGTCGTAGGGGCGCCTCCATTCAATATTTCATTTCGAGAATTAGCATGATTTTTTTAAGACGTAGGGGCGCCTCCAGTCAAATTTTTATATTGCATATTCGTATTGAAAATAATTAAGTCTAAGGGGCGCGTCCAGTTAAATTTTCATAAAAATGTGGTAGTCATAGGGGCGCCTCCAGTCAATTTTTTTTATATCAAGTATTTTCATGTTTTTTCAAGTCATAAGGGAGCCTCCAGTTAATTTTTATAAAAAAAATAATATGTTTTTTTTTAAGTCGTAGGGGCGCCTCCATTTAATATTTCATTTCGAGAAATTGCATGATTTTTTTAAGACGTAGAGGCGCCTCCAGTAGAATTTTTATATTGCATATTCGTATTGAAAATAATTAAGTCTAAGGGACGCGTCCAGTTAAACTTTCATAAAAATGTGGTAGTCATAGGGACGCCTCCAGTCAAATTTTTTATATCGAGAATTTTCATGTTTTTTTTTCAAGTCATAAGGGCGCCTCCAGTCAATTTTTATAATAAAATTAATATGATTTTTTAAAGTCGTAGGGCGCCTCCATTCAATATTTCATTTCGAGAATTAGCATGATTTTTTTTAAGACGTAGGGGCGCCTCCAGTCAAATTTTTATATTGCATATTCGTATTGAAAATAATTAAGTCTAAGGGGCGCGTCCAGTTAAATTTTCATAAAAATGTGGTAGTCATAGGGGCGCCTCCAGTCAATTTTTTTTATATCAAGTATTTTCATGTTTTTTCAAGTCATAAGGGAGCCTCCAGTCAATTTTTATAAAAAAAATAATATGTTTTTTTTTAAGTCGTAGGGGCGCCTCCATTTAATATTTCATTTCGAGAAATTGCATGATTTTTTTAAGACGTAGAGGCGCCTCCAGTAGAATTTTTATATTGCATATTCGTATTGAAAATAATTAAGTCTAAGGGACGCGTCCAGTTAAACTTTCATAAAAATGTGGTAGTCATAGGACGCCTCCAGTCAAATTTTTTATATCGAGAATTTTCATGTTTTTTTCAAGTCATAAGGGCGCCTCCAGTCAATTTTTATAATAAAATTAATATGATTTTTTTAAAGTCGTAGGGGCGCCTCCATTCAATATTTCATTTCGAGAATTAGCATGATTTTTTTTAAGACGTAGGGGCGCCTCCAGTCAAATTTTTATATTGCATATTCGTATTGAAAATAATTAGGTCTAAGGGGCGCGTCCAGTTAAATTTTCATAAAAATGTGGTAGTCATAGGGGCGCCTCCAGTAAATTTTTTTATATCAAGAATTTTCATGTTTTTTCAAGTCATAAGGGCGCCTCCAGTCAATTTTTATACTAAAATTAATATGATTTTTTTAAAGTCGTAGGGGCGCCTCCATTCAATATTTCATTTCGAGAATTAGCATGATTTTTTTAAGACGTAGGGGCGCCTCCAGTCAATTTTTTATATTGCATATTCGTATTGAAAATAATTAAGTCTAAGGGGCGCGTCCAGTTAAATTTTCATAAAAATGTGGTAGTCATAGGGACGCCTCCAGTCAATTTTTTTATATCAAGAATTTTCATGTTTTTTCAAGTCATAAGGGAGCCTCCAGTCATTTTTTATTAAAAAAAATAATATGTTTTTTTTAAGTCGTAGGGGCGCCTCCATTTAATATTTCATTTCGAGAAATTGCATGATTTTTTTAAGACGCAGAGGCGCCTCCAGTAAAATTGTTATATTGCATATTCGTATTGAAAAAAATTAAGTCTAAGGGACGCGTCCAGTTAAACTTTCATAAAAATGTGGTAGTCATAGGGACGCCTCCAGTCAAATTTTTTATATCGAGAATTTTCATGTTTTTTTCAAGTCATAAGGGCGCCTCCAGTCAATTTTTATAATAAAATTAATATGATTTTTTTAAAGTCGTAGGGGCGCCTCCATTCAATATTTCATTTCGAGAATTAGCATGATTTTTTAAGACGTAGGGGCGCCTCCAGTCAAATTTTTATATTGCATATTCGTATTGAAAATAATTAGGTCTAAGGGGCGCGTCCAGTTAAATTTTCATAATTTTCATAAAAATGTTTTAGTCATAGGGGCGCCTCCAGTCAAATTTTTCATATCGGTAA
The DNA here is from genome assembly GCF_015732765.1 of Culex quinquefasciatus. Lineage (NCBI taxonomy): Eukaryota > Metazoa > Arthropoda > Insecta > Diptera > Culicidae > Culex > Culex quinquefasciatus. The sequence continues at coordinate 65,653,345 of NC_051861.1, read as the reverse complement.
TTTACATGATTTTTTTTTTAGTCATAAGGATGCTTTCAGTCAAATTTTCATAACAAAATTTGTATGATTTTTTAAAGTCGTAGGGGCGCCTCTATTTAATTTTTCGTATTGAGAATTTGCATGATTTTTTTAAGTCGTAGGGGCGCTTCCAGTCAATTTTTATATTGCATATTCGTATTGAAAAAATTAAGTCTTAGGGGCACCTCCAGTTAAATTTTCATAATTTTCATAAAAATGTTTTAGTCATAGGGCGCCTCCAGTCAATTTTTTCATATCGAGAATTTGCATGATTGTTTAAGTCATAAGGGCGCCTTCAGTCAAATTTTCATAACAAAATTTGTATGATGTTTTTAAAGTCGTAGGGCGCCTCTATTTAATTTTCCATATCGAGAATTTGCATGATTTTTTAAGTCGTAGGGCGCTTCCAGTCAATTTTTATATTGCATATTCGTATTGAAAAAAATTAGGTCTTAGGGCGCCTCCAGTTAAATTTTCATGAAAATGTTTCAATCATAGGGGCGCTCCAGTCAAATTTTTCGTATCGAGAATTTGCTGGATTTTTTAAGTCATAAGGGCGCCTCCAGTCAAATTTTCATAACAAAATTTGTATGATTTTTTAAGTCGTAAGGGTGCCTGCTTTCAATTTTTCATATCGAGAATTTGCATGATATTTTTAAGTCGTAGGGGCGTCCAGTCAAATTTTTATATTGCATATTCGTATTGAAAAAATAAGTGTTGGGCGCCTCCAGTTAAATTTTCATAATTTTCATAAAAATGTTTTAGTCATTAGGGCACCTCCAATCAAATTTTTCATATCGAGAATTTGCATGATTTTTTAAAGTCGTAGGGGCGCCTTCAGTCAAATTTTTATATTGCATATTCGTATTGAAAAAATTAAGTTTTAGGGGCGCCTCCAGTTAAATTTTCATAATTTTCAAAAATGTTTTAATCGTTAGGGCGCCTCCAGTCAAATTTTTCATATCGAGAATTTGCATGATTTTTTAAAGTCGTAGGGGCGCCTTCAGTCAAATTTTATATTGCATATTCGTATTGAAAAAAATAAGTGTTAGGGGCGCCTCCAGTTAAATTTTCATAATTTTCATAAAAATGTTTTAGTCATTAGGGCACCTCCAGTCAAATTTTTCATATCGAGAATTTGCATGATTTTTTGAAGTCGTAGGGCGCCTTCAGTCAAATTTTTATATTGCATATTCGTATTCGTATAATTAGGTCTAAGGGGCGCGTCCAGTTAAATTTTCATAATTTTCATAAAAATGTTTTAGTCATAGGGGCGCCTCCAGTCAAATTTTTCATATCGGTAATTTACATGATTTTTTTTTTAGTCATAAGGATGCTTTCAGTCAAATTTTCATAACAAAATTTGTATGATTTTTTAAAGTCGTAGGGGCGCCTCTATTTAATTTTTCGTATTGAGAATTTGCATGATTTTTTTAAGTCGTAGGGGCGCTTCCAGTCAATTTTTTATATTGCATATTCGTATTGAAAAAAATTAAGTCTTAGGGGCACCTCCAGTTAAATTTTCATAATTTTCATAAAAATGTTTTAGTCATAGGGGCGCCTCCAGTCAATTTTTTCATATCGAGAATTTGCATGATTGTTTAAGTCATAAGGGCGCCTTCAGTCAAATTTTCATAACAAAATTTGTATGATGTTTTTAAAGTCGTAGGGGCGCCTCTATTTAATTTTCCATATCGAGAATTTGCATGATTTTTTTAAGTCGTAGGGGCGCTTCCAGTCAATTTTTTATATTGCATATTCGTATTGAAAAAACAATTAGGTCTTAGGGGCGCCTCCAGTTAAATTTTCATGAAAATGTTTCAATCATAGGGGCGCTCCAGTCAAATTTTTCGTATCGAGAATTTGCTGGATTTTTTAAGTCATAAGGGCGCCTCCAGTCAAATTTTCATAACAAAATTTGTATGATTTTTTAAGTCGTAAGGGTGCCTGCTTTCAATTTTTCATATCGAGAATTTGCATGATATTTTTAAGTCGTAGGGGCGTCTCCAGTCAAATTTTTATATTGCATATTCGTATTGAAAAAAAATAAGTGTTGGGGGCGCCTCCAGTTAAATTTTCATAATTTTCATAAAAATGTTTTAGTCATTAGGGCACCTCCAATCAAATTTTTCATATCGAGAATTTGCATGATTTTTTAAAGTCGTAGGGGCGCCTTCAGTCAAATTTTTATATTGCATATTCGTATTGAAAAAAATTAAGTTTTAGGGGCGCCTCCAGTTAAATTTTCATAATTTTCATAAAAATGTTTTAATCGTTAGGGCGCCTCCAGTCAAATTTTTCATATCGAGAATTTGCATGATTTTTTAAAGTCGTAGGGGCGCCTTCAGTCAAATTTTTATATTGCATATTCGTATTGAAAAAAATAAGTGTTAGGGGCGCCTCCAGTTAAATTTTCATAATTTTCATAAAAATGTTTTAGTCATTAGGGCACCTCCAGTCAAATTTTTCATATCGATAATTTGCATGATTTTTTGAAGTCGTAGGGCGCCTTCAGTCAAATTTTTATATTGCATATTCGTATTGAAAAAAATAAGTTTTAGGGGCGCATCCAGTTAAATTTTCATAATTTTCATAAAAATGTTTTTAGTCATTAGGGCACCTCCAGTCAAATTTTTCATATCGAGAATTTGCATGATTTTTTGAAGTCGTAGGGCGCCTTCAGTCAAATTTTTATATTGCATATTCGTATTGAAAAAAATAAGTTTTAGGGGCGCATCCAGTTAAATTTTCATAATTTTCATAAAAATGTTTTTAGTCATTAGGGCACCTCCAGTCAAATTTTTCATATCGAGAATTTGCATGATTTTTTGAAGTCGTAGGGGCGCCTTCAGTCAAATTTTTATATTGCATATTCGTATTGAAAAAAATAAGTTTTAGGGGCGCATCCAGTTAAATTTTCATAATTTTCATAAAAATGTTTTAGTCATTAGGGCTAAATTTGGCATCGATTTAGTGTTCAGTAGTAGAAACAGCCAGTTGGAATCCATCTTAGGTTCAACGAAAGACCCCATACCGACTTTAGGCAAACCCGGCATTTACGAGGTGTCCTGCGGCCACTGTACTAATAAATGTTTTAGTCATTAGGGCACCTTCAGTCAAATTTTTCATATCGAGAATTTGCATGATTTTTTAAAGTCGTAGGGGCGCCTTCAGTCAAATTTTTATATTGCATATTCGTATTGAAAAAAAATAAGTTTTAAGGGCGCATCCAGTTAAATTTTCATAATTTTCATAAAAATGTTTTAGTCATTAGGGCGCCTCCAGTCAAACTTTTCATATCGATTTGAAAAAAAAATCTCTTTGGCATTTTAGCAACATAGCTAAAAAATCGGCCCTTCGGGCCGAGGGGCGCATGGGGTGTAACTAACTTAATTTGCCAGGGGGGGGTTAAACCCCTAAAACCCCCCCCTTGTACACGGCCCTGGCTTGCGTAGCATACTGGTAAGTCAATATCTCCATGATTTTGGGATAATATTGCTCCACATGCTATTTTGAAGCATCCGTTGTTAAAATGAACTGCTTTTCGAAGTCAGGAAATTGAAGAATTTCTGGTGACAACAGTTTATTCTTAATTTCTTGAAAAGCGTTCTCGCATATATCAGACCAGATGAATGGTTGATTTTTGCGTAATAGTCGATTTAATGGGTGAGCTGTTTTAGCGAAATCTGGCAAGAAGCGTCGATAATAATTTGCAAATGCTACAAATCTTCGAACATCATCTGCATTTTCTGGTTTTGGATATTTTTGGATCACTTCATATTTTGATTTGTCCGGTTGAATGCCTTTATCTGAGACATGATGACCTAAATAAGTCACGTCAGTTCCGAAAAAGTTACATTTTGCTGGATTTAGCAGATTGAAGTGTCTTAGTTTGGAAAAAACATTTTCCAGATTTGAGATGTGATGATTGATTGCACATTCTGGTGGCAATCCACTCAAAGCAATCGTCATCATTCTTTGAAAACTGTTGGGTGAAATGTTTAATCCGAATGGAAGTCTATTGAATTCGTAGTGTCCATTAGAACTAGAAAAGGCTGTGATTTTTTTTGATTCCTCGACAAGTTCAATTTGGTGAAATCCGGACATTAAATCCAAAGTTGTGAAATATTTTGCTCTACCTAGATGATCTAAAATTTCATCAATTCTTGGTAAAGGAAATTTGTCACCGAGAATCTTTTTATTTAATTGTCGGAAATCCACTACCAACCTCCATTTTTCTCGTCATTGTCGGTTTTGGGCACTAGCATTATCGGGGAATTATAATGAGACGTTAAGTGTCTTATAATCCCGTCATTTAGCATTTTGTGCACTTGTTTGTTTGTTTCCTGAATGTGCGCTTCTGGAGTTCGGTAATTTTTAATATAAACTGGTCGACTATCTTCCAAGTTTATTTTTTGTTTATAGAAATTATTCGTGGTGAGATGATCATTTTCTAAAGAGAAAATATCATTATATTCGCGACATAATTCTATTAATTTGTCTTTAGCTTTTTTGGGAACTTTATCCAGTTTTAGCGACATCACTGACATCAGTAATTTTTTATGACGTTTATTTTTGATTTCGTGACCAAAGTTATAAGCGTCAAAATTGTCGACATTGGTCATATTTTCAGTAAAGTTTTTATTGATCTTTACTGTTTTATTAGTAGTATTCAAAATTTTTACATATGGAAAACTACTATCTACAATGGAGTTTGCGATGAAGACTCCACGGTCAGTCTGATGTGATTTTATTAAATACACAGACCTGGTATCTGGTAAATTTACTTTTCGAAATACTTCACAACGAGGAGGAATATAAGTATTTCCTTCCAAGTTGTCAATTATTTCGAATTCAAATTTTCCGAATTGACAGTTCCGGAAGGTAACCATGTATCGTAATCGATGTTACAATGGTACTTTGTAAGAAAGTCTCTTCCATGAATTCCATCAGTGGGGATTGTTACTTCCTCATTGATTAATTGGAATTCTTGAGATACCTTTATGTTTTCTAAGATTATGTTACCATAAGTACTTCCCAACGTATGAATACCTTCATCGTTGATACCTGATATGGTGCATTTATTTTCGGAGTCCATTGGAGTGGATCCAAAAAGTTTCGTAATTTTTAATAAGGATATTTCAGCGCCGGTATCAACTAAAAATGTACATTTGGCGTCTGATATATCTAATTTTACATTAATAAAATTACTTAAATTATTGCTGGCTGTAAAAAACCGCTTTATTGCTGGTTGTGAGCCTGGGCAATTGTTGTGTTAGGTTGGTTTGGTTGTTGTCTTTGTCCCCCAACCTGGTTGTTCTGTTGGGGGATCTGACCGTTTTCCGTCCTGTTGACGAAAACTTGACGATCAGCCCCCTGGTTTTGATTTTGGTTGTAATGGCCTTGGTTATGTTGACCTCGACCTCTTCCTCTAGAAGAACGTCCTCTGTCACCATTGCCATTGCCATTACCATTACCATTACCATTACCATTTAAATTATTTCCATTTTGAAAATTATTCTGTTGGTGTTGACCTCCTCTATTATTAAATTTTCTTCCGCGATTATTTTTCTGCTGGAAAAATATGTTTAAATTATGAGATTTATCGTCTACTTCCATTGCTTTGGCAGTAGCTTCAGATAATCTCGTGAACGTCCCAGCTTCTAAAATTAACTGAGTGCGTTCATTTTTTAGACCTTCACGCAGAGTTTTAATAGCCGTTTTATGAGCTATGTTCCCCGCGTGGTCAACAGAGTAATTTTTTTTTTAAACTGCGATTGGTTCAGTTGCTGCTGTGACGAGTGGTGTCAATGCAGCTAGTGCACTTGTCACATTTTTTAGCTTATCTCCCTGCCCGTCATACTCAGGGACGAGGGTAGAAGCTATTTGAATGATTTCGGCAGCACTTGCCATTTTAACTTTTTTATATGATCTGTTTAATGTAATTATAACTTTAACTAGTGTCCTAAATGAAAGTGGTTCGACGTGTTTTTAGAGCTTTTCATTTATTAATGTTATGATTTCTCCTTGGAGAAATCGTAAAGTTTTTGTTAACGGAGCTTGTTTTTGCTCCGGCAAAAATTCAATTTCCGAAAGTCCTATGCGATATAAGCTTTTCGCTTTATCTAATTTCGTCAATAAGGTCTTAGACCTATATTTTCTATTCGGATTTTTTGAATTTTTTTTTAGAATAACCCCCAGACCTTCATATGTTTTTTCTAATAAATTTTCTGTCATCTAGATTACTTATCTTATACATTTAAATGAAGATTATAGCGGGTATGCAATCTCTGTTGTGTGCTCCCCTTCTTGAAGATTGATGATTCGGGATGCGGCCACTTATGTGCGCTCCCCTTCTTGAAGATTGACGAAAACACCGCGTAAGGATATGCATCCGTTAATCAATAACGCGCTCCCCTTTACGGTTGTTTATTTCCTGGCGCGGCTGCACCTGGTTTCGCTGCTGCTAAAGCTGCTGCTAATGCTGCTGCTGCTTCTGCTGTTGTTGCTGCTGGTCGGCTGCCCTTAGCCGATTCCATCGTTGGCGTTCTTTTTCGTAAAAGATCTTCTTTTGACTCTTAGTCATTCGCGGCGGCGTTTGTCTTATTATTTTTTTTGTTTTCAATGTTGGGAATGTATGGCGGACAGTTTGCGTCTTCCCAACACTCTTCGTCGCACATTGTAATTTTAAAATCGTTCTACGTCTCTTTTCTTCTAGTTTATGTAAGATTTCGTAGTCACAGAGTTTCACTCGCGATACGTAAGTTTTAAATTTCATTTTAACTGCTTACTGATGTTCTGCGAATATTTTTCCTCCAATTTTTAATCTTGCACATTCTTGCTGTGTGCGGATTCCTTCACTTGTGGTTAGTAAGTTTATAACTCTTTGTGGATTCAAAAGATTTTGCACTTTCGAATTTTTTGGTTTCACCAGAGTTATTTTATTGTATTTTCTTGTTTTTTCCACTAACACCGATTGTTCATAGTTTCTTAGTATTGTTAAAAGTTCACATTTTACGAGGCACTGAATCAGGCTTTTTACACATTTTAAATTCGTTCTTACAATGATTGGCACTGATGTAGTATTCAATCTGTTTACTGTTATTTTAATGGTTTCCATATTTACTGTACTTGTTGGTCTTTGATCCTGGACGATCGGCCTCGCGCACGATGTGGGTCAGTTCACTGATCAATTTTCCGTCAAAATGTTTGATAACGAAACTACCTTTTTTATTCTGTTTTCGGTTTTCAATCGTTCATAGCGAATGACTAACTTGTATAAAATATACAGTAGTCCTAACACGATGATCGTTATACCAGCGTAGGCTAGTATTGAAGTTGCGTTCGCGGTTTTTTCTAGGTGCGCCGTTTGTGCCACGTTCGCATTTACGATGCGAATTATGTCTTCGTGCACCGGGGGTTTTGGAGTTGTATTCTGATTACCCATTATGCAGAGGATAAAAAAAAAATCGTTTCACTTGCGGTGTCCCGGTCGGTTGTTGATCTTCAATTTTTGCACAACACTACGCCTCACTATTTCCATTTTAAAGTGCACTTTTACTTTTTTAACTGCTTTTAACTTTTTTACAAAGTCCCGAAAAAACGAATTAAAAATCGCGGCGCGTTGCGTCCGAGCCGCTGCTCACGGTCGCCATGTAGCCTTGATTACTTCAAGGGTCTTTAGAATTTTGGAACATATGCTGTCATCTGAAGTAGATCGGTGTCCTCAAGCCTGGCTTGAGAGCGATCACTAAACTGTACAGTTCTGGTCTGTGTTCTAAAAAGAATTCTTTATTTGGTGGCTCCTGGCCCTTTTATATGAGTTTGGTTACATCACAGAGAACAGATGTATATCATTGAACATACATACCATACCAAACAGCTTAGAACACCATACGCGGTGCCCGTGCTGTATCAAGAAGGTTGTTCCATGTTGCTCGGTTCTGGGCTGCAGCTCGCCAGTCTCCTAGGTTGCAGATCTTTCTTAGGTCCGCCTCGATCTGATTACCCCATCGTGCACGCTGCGCTCCTGTTCTTCGGCCAGTGCCGCCATCCGGTCGCGCGCGGTCAAAGAGCATCCTGACAGGATGGTCTTCATCCATCCTCGCGACATGGCCGGCCCACCTGAGCCTCCCGATTCTCGCCAGGGTGACGATGGTCGGTTCTCCCAGTAGCGCGTGCAGTTCGTGGTTCATGCGCCTTCGCCACTCGTTCTGAGCTGTACGTACTCCACCGTAGATCGTTCGCAGCACCTTCCGTTCGAAAACTCCAAGGGCTCGTTCGTCCTCTTGCCGCAGCGTCCAGGTCTCGTGGCCATAGAGGTCAACCGGTCTAATCAGTGTCTTGTACAGGGTCAGCTTCGTGGCACGTTGCACTCGATCAGATGTCAAGGTTTTCCGTAATCCAAAGTAGGCGCGATTCGCGGAGTGGATACGAGTCCGGATCTCTAAGCTGGTGTCGTTGTCGGCCGTTACCAGCGATCCCAAGTACACGAATTCGCTCACCTCCTCCAGCACATCGCCATCCACAGCTAGAGGGTGAGTCTTGGGGGTCAACGTCCTTTGAGCCCCTCCCTTTCATGTACTTTGTTTTCGTCGTATTCATGGCCAATCCAATTCGTCCTGCTTGCGTCTTTAAGGCGGTGTAAACCCTTTTCACCGTCTCTAGGTCTCTCGCTATCCCGAGCAGGGGTAAATAACACGGGAATACCAAATTTTGGTATTACTTGGGCAAATAACAGCGACCAAAATGTGCCCTTGGTTGCCCAGTAATAGATGGTAAAATACCATGAAATCATACCAAAATCTTGTATGTGTAAGGGCACAACAATACCAAACCATGTTATTCCAAGGGTAAAATAATACCTCAAAATAGAACCATTTCAATACTAAGTTGAGGTCTTCTGGATTTTTGAACATTGCTTGAATACCAAAACTTGGTATTGCCATGGTTTTATTTTTAGGTATTCCCGCGCCCTTGGAAAATCATATTTTGGTATTTCTGTGGTCTTTCACATACATGATTTTGGTATGACTTCATGGTATTTTACCATCTATTACTGGGAAACCAAGGACACATTTTGGTCGCTGTTATTTGCACAAGTAATACCAAAATTTAGTATTTTCATACCATTTTAGTGCAGCAGTTGCAGTTAGTGAAATAACGGAAATTATTCATATGCAACAGCCAAATCTACTCACCTGATGATTCCATGTTGTTATTAGTGATATTCTTCACCACACCGAATGCATTTGTCATTGATGAACGGCCTGTGCTTGAAGTTCTTGAAGCTTCTGAAAAATAACAAGATTGAAAAATAAGTATTATTAAAATGAAACTGAATTGAAATTCATCAAAATTCATTAATCTGTCGATTGACTCGTTTTTCAAAGTATTTGGTTATCCCGACTTAGAGATATTTCAACGTTTTTGAAAAAATATTAGTGGGTATATCACACTAATTTTTAAAATCATCTTTAACATTTTTGGGTTTCAAGTCATTTTAGCGCAAAATTAATTAACTCGTAAAATTTTTTTAACAAATTTCTCATAGTTTCAGAGAAAATTGACGAAACCTTTCAATATTCAAATAATACCAAAATTTGCCATCCTGACTTAGAAAATTTTCCACAATTTCAAGTCATTTCTGTAGGGGGTATATCAAAAATGTTTAAAATCAAGTTTGAAATTTCCGATTTTGAATGAAAGCATTCGCTTTGAGACATCATTTTAGCGCATAATTAATTATTTTGTCAAAATTGGTCAAAATTTTCCCATAGTTTCAGAGGAATTTGATAAAACACTTAAATACCAAAATAATACCAAAATGTGCCATCCTGACTTAGAAAATTTTCCACAATTTCAAGTCATTTCTGTAGGGGGTATATCAAAAATGTTTAAAATCAAGTTTGAAATTTCCGGTTTTGAATGAAAGCATTCGCTTTGAGACATCATTTTAGCGCAAAATTAATTATTTTGTCAAAATTGGTCAAAATTTTCCCATAGTTTCAGAGGAATTTGATAAAACACTTAAATACCAAAATAATACCAAAATGTGCCATCCTGACTTAGAAAATTTTCCACAATTTCAAGTCATTTCTGTAGGGGGTATATCAAAAATGTTTAAAATCAAGTTTTTAATTTCCGGTTTTGAATGAAAGCATTCGTTTTGAGACATCATTTTAGCGCAAAATTAATTATTTTGTCAAAATTGGTCAAAATTTTCCCATAGTTTCAGAGGAATTCGATAAAATACTGTAATACCAAAAGAATACCAAAATGTGGTGTTCGATCATTGACAAATACTGCAATTTTGCAATATCAAAACAATACCTTAAATTGGTATGATACCACATTTTGGTCTTGCATAATCCTTAAGACAAATTTTAAAGGGTCCAGGAATACCAAAATTTGGTATTGATACCAGAGAAAGGTATTATTACGCATTTCCCTTGTTATTTACCCATGCTCGGGTTGGTGGGTCTATTTTATTCCTGCGGTACTCGAAGTACCTATGGTACGCCATGTCCAGTCGTTCGCCAACCAATATGATTGAACAAACAGCATTGAAAAACGTGTGTAAAAATTCAAACCAAAATACGTTGAAAAGAGCTAGGGTGTGCACCATCCGCCTAGATAGCGCCACTTCCAAAATCATGATGGCCTACAGTAGCAGAACGTTGGTCCATCTAATCACTGCATAAAACATTCCGTACGAACGACATCAGACCAATGTCTGACTGCCCTTCATCAGAGGGTTGCAATTTTACGCGCCAAAGAAGGTAAACAAAACGAAATCGGACATAACATGTGTAAAGGGACTATTTTAAGTTGTCGCTTGAAAAATCATTTTGAATGATTTTTTGTTATGTTTTTGTTAATGTTATTGCATTTTTGCATTATTTTAGTCAACTGGAATTATACAGAAGTGAATTTTATATTTAAACAAGGTTAACATTTACTTTCTTTCGAAATTATTGATCCTTTTTCATTGTTAGGTCAAGTATTCTCAGCCGCGACGGTGGCGCCGCCAAGCGTATCCTGCACACTCTAATTTCTTTGATGCAAGATTGTATGCAACGCATTTTTTTAGTTTACACGGTTTACACACAAGTTAGAACCAAGATGTACATCTGTTCTCTGTGCTACAACAATCTTGAAATTTCCTTGTACTTGGTTTTGCACAACACATTTTTTTTGTAGATTTTTTTTATCAAAATAAAAAAAACGTATTAAGAACTCATATGATTGAGATTACGGTCTTAATTTGTTAGGGTGATAAGTTTTTTTTTTACTTTCAAATAACTGCTACTGTCATGTTCGCATGACTCTTTAAAACATTTTTTTTATATTTGTTTGTTATTTTGCTACATAAAAATTAGTATTGTGTCAAAATAGAAACAATCTTAATAGAGCTTGGCACAATAAAAAAACAAACATGTTTTTGCAGCTTTTGATTGGATATTGCTTTATCTATTTGAATTTTAATTATCAAGCAATTTAGATGCGATCAATAACTGTCTCTTCAGTTTTATTTTGTTTAATTGTCGTTATTTCATGAAAATCATTTAAAAAACATGTGTCTTTGACATTCGATAACAGCTTCTTGAAAGCGTATTCCACGATGTTTAGATATGGAGTGAGCAGTTTTACTTCAAAAATTTTGCAAAATATTTTGTTAATATACAGTGAGTCAAATATTTGTCCGTACCCCCCCGTACGGGAAATGTTTGTGATATAAAAGTACATAAAATTCGACTAAAGTGTCATGTTTTATACATCAATCGACGCGGCAGAATGTCCTCTTTAAGACACTGTCATTGGATTTGCAAAAAACTTTTTCTTAAAAAATACAAAAATTGTTTACTGAAAAAAGTCAAAAGAGGTCAAATAATTGTCCGTACCCTAGTAAAAGTACAAAATCTCATCGATTTAAGTGAATTCATTTATGAAATGTTGTTTCAGTGTCAAATACTAGTACCTTTAGCCAGTTTGTGACAACTTTGAACTTCTGATAACTTTGTTAGTTAATTTATATTAAAATTGGATTAAATTTAGTTTTTAAAGTAAAACTTATCAAAACATTAGTTTATAAACAACTATTTTTATAAAATTGCTATTTTGTGTTGTAAGAGTCTCTATTGAACAAGTTTCAACAATATTTGTTCAAAATATACATTGTTTTCATCTTTTTATTGACATTTTTCGACAAAAAACTGTTTCGGAACAATACCGTTAAACAATCCGGATTGTCCCGGAACCGGTTCAACCCTCGGAGGAAATTTTGTGGTGATCAGATAGAGGACAAAACCCACCTCTTGCAATTTGAAGCATCAATTTCGTCCACTACAGCCCGATTACGAGTCCCTAGTCTGAAATTTGAAATTTTCGAATTCCCCAAGCAAAACATTCTGACCCAGAACGGTACAGAAATTCTCAGCACGGAAAGTGAAAATTTCAAATTTCAGACTAGGGACTCGTAATCGGGCTGTAGTGGACGAAATTGATGCTTCAAATTGCAAGAGGTGGGTTTTTGTCCTCTATCTGATCACCACAAAATTTCTCCGAGGGTTGAACCGGTTCCGGGACAATCCGGATTGTTTAACGGTATTGTTCCGAAACAGTTTTTGGTCGAAAAATGTCAATAAAAAGATGAAAACAATGTATATTTTGAACAAATATTGTTGAAACTTGTTCAATAGAGACTCTTACAACACAAAATAGCAATTTTATAAAAATAGTTGTTTATAAACTAATGTTTTGATAAGTTTTACTTTAAAAACTAAATTTAATCCAATTTTAATATAAATTAACTAAACAAAGTTATCAGAAGTTCAAAGTTGTCACAAACTGGCTAAAGGTACTAGTATTTGACACTGAAACAACATTTCATAAATGAATTCACTTAAATCGATCAGATTTTGTACTTTTACTAGGGTACGGACAATTATTTGACCTTTTTTGACTTTTTCAGTAAACAATTTTTGTATTTTTAAGAAAAAGTTTTTGCAAATCCAATGACAGTGTCTTAAAGAGGACATTCTGCCGCGTCGATTGATGTATAAAACATGGCACTTTAGTCGAATTTTATGTACTTTTATATCACAAACATTTCCCGTACGGGGGGGTACGGACAAATATTTGACTCACTGTAGTTAACAGAAGTCTTGCCATTTTGATTTGAATCGGTCTGAATCACTGATCTGTCACCTACGATGTTTTTACTTGTTATATGAATGTTTTTTTTTACCCAGATCGTAAAAGCGGGTTTGCAATTTATAATTTTGAAATTGGCCTACTATCTTACATGGTAAAACATATTTATGGGGTGTTGATTTGTATTTCCACTTTCTAGTTAAAAGATCAATTGACAACTTTTTACCCCTATCGTAAAGCTTTTGATTTGACAAAATTTTGGAATTTGTGTCTACGAACATATCTTTATATGTTAACACATACCTATTCGATGACATGCAATTCGTTGACTTGAAGTTCCGTTGATTTCTAGATAACTTGTTGTTCCCTTGGTTTTTGTTGGCTTCGCTGATTCTTGATCCATCCGTTGATTTTTTTTGTTCCGATAGAACTTTTTGTTGACGTATTGTTTGTTGGATTCTTGCTCTGTATGATGCGATGTTGACGTTGAAATATGTTTCTTGTCCTTTTTGTAAATTTGTTTTTCGAACTGGTGAACTTTTTACGTTCTGCAATTAAGATAACATTGCTTGGTGATTCTTCTTGAAGATTGTTTATTTGTTTGTTGTCCGTTTGTGTTGATCTATTCTGACTTGTCATTTCAATCAAACACTTTGGACTGTTTTCAAACATCAATCCCGGTAGTTGGCTCCTTGCCTTCTGCTGATTCTTTATCCTTATATCCATCAATTCACTTGATGTTGATTCGTTGATTGTTTGATTAGTACATTTTCGTACTATGTTCAAATTATATTGAACGTTTTTGACATCTGACTCCCCAAGGAGGCCAATTTTTGCACTCCATTTTAACAGGGCACTCAGGTCTTTTATAAGAGAAGAGGATATATTTCCATCTTCTATAGAATAATTGAGTCTTGTTTTTAGATCAAGAACTCTTTTTAATATAATTTGTTGGAACTGTGGTTCCATATTTACGAACTGGTACATTTTTCCAGTCGTTTTCCTTCACTTCACTTCTACTCTTCTCTTTTGATTCTCACTGAGTCATCCTCTTGATGCGACGTATGGTTCTCAAATCAATTAAGTTGCTAGTCGTGGTGGTCCTCGTCGAGTACTGCTCCTCAGGTTCCTCTGTTGGCGGTGTCCTCAATTCCGATGTTCCGATGATGCTCGAATACTCCGGTGACGTTCGGGATTAATTCCGTATTTGTCCGGGAACACACTTCGCGAATGGTTATTAATCACACGCATGCACTATTTGATTCTGCTCTGAGGTTGATCGACGCCGACCGGCTGCGCCAATTATAATTAAAGACAGTTTGTGTATTTTTGCATTTTTATTTTGAGCCGTGTTCGCTCCGCTTAAGAGGTAGTTACAGACTGGTGGCTTATTTCTAAAACTTATGCTAGCTAGCTAGTGGGAAGGATTTTAGGTAGACAAATCCTTCTTAGCCAGATGAGCCTAAATCAACAAGCTTGGGCTTGTTGGGAAATAGCAACAGAGAGTCCGATAATGATAATGTTATCGGGCTCGGTTTGTTGGTGAAAGGAAAACAGAGAGTCCGATAATGATCGTGTTATCGGACTTGCTTCGGAACATAATTCTTCTACGACCGTAAGCAGACAGCGGACGTCGACAACTTGGGGTTCCTCAAAAGCCGTCGCGTGGAGTGAAGTGCCATCAGTCTGTTTGGGAGTACGGGGGCCACCGGGCCAAAACCAGTTAAGTTATTGCATGTAAAAGAATTTCCAAAAAGTCAAAAAATGTCCATCCCCCATAGCCATCCATCCGCTCCAATTGATTCTCAACCGCCGAGGGACGTCGCAGGTTGCCCTGCTGCCTACGTTGTTGGTCTGGGACGCACGTACCAAAGCATTGAGGTTGGCCTCCATTCCTCCGACACTACTGAGCCAATCGCTGACACCGTTTCCAGCGCCCAAATGTTCCAGTCACCAGAGACGTCCTGGCCATGTGTTCGGTAACGGCAGTGGGGCCAACCAAGCCTCCATCTTAGGCAAGTACTTGCGATCTCCCAGAACTTCTTCGCTGCCTCATGTTCCCGTGGTTTTTAGTGACCGCTACTCATCTGACGTGGAATTCGAGCCTACGAGTCGTTTTCTGAATGGACCATCCAATGACTACACCCATCTGGCTCAATGGGCTGGCGCATATGAGCTGTTCACCTCCGACAATGTGCCCTGGCTGCATCCTAGTGCCTTTTACGCAACCACCGAGGGATCCTGGGGGTCAGCTGGCCCCCAGCCAGCTACGTTTTTATGTTTTAATTGTATTAAAAAAAATAACGAAATTTCCGAACTCCATAGCCCCAGTTCCACTCGCCGCCATCTGAGTTGTCCGGACCCTTCGTGCCATGCGGTAAAGAACACTGGCGACTTCGCGGCGATCGTTCCTAGCCCCGAGATAGCCGATGCACAAGCGACGCAAGATCCTCTGCCGGACATGCTGTCGCAACAGGACATTAGCAGTGGTCTGCAGCCGGTTGCCTTTCAACAGGTCCGGTTCTATTATCAAAACGTTCGATCGCTGAATAACAAAGTTGATTAATTCTTCCTGGCTTGTACGGACTGCGAATACGACGTTATCTTGCTCACCGAGACGTGGCTCGACGGTAGCGTGAAACCACTCCAGTTGTTCGGCGACCTGTTTGCAGTTTACACAACAAATCGAAATCCAAGCACTTTTAGCAAACTTCAAAACAACTCCACTTCCATTTCACTGCGCATCAGAGTCAGGGGCGGCGAGTTGAAAGAACGTATCGCGCTCAGTTTTCTTAAACTTTAATGTGATTTTTATCCGTGTCAAAAGTTTCCCAAGTGAAAGAAATTTGATGCTAGCGAAAGATTATCGCGAATACTTTCTGCTAGTGAAGTTGGATTTTCGATGAGTGGAGAATTTGTGAAGTTATTCTTGAGGAAAAATTCTGAAAATCGAAGCTAAGTCAAAATAGTTTATTCACTTGTGTACACGCGACCTACGGGTCGAGGCACACAGCGAGATGTCGTTGGCTGTGCCATGTACTGTGTGTAGCAAAGCTATCAAGGAAGAACAAGAAAAAGTGATGTGTTTTGGATCTTGCGGCAAAATAACGCACTTGAATTGCTGTGGAGAAGTGGATAAACACGGTTTCAAGGCCATTTCAACAAACATTGGAATAAAATATTTGTGCCACCAAAAAAATACATTTACATGCTTTTCGTATTTACAATTTATTATTTCTCTGAAACAAAATTTTCATTTAAATGAGGTTCATGCATTAAGTTGAATCTCAATTTACATGCAGGTTCTTTAAATACGATTCACCATCTTACATTGAATTTCGAATTTACATTGAGCACGTTTACGTTTCAAACATGGTTTCAGTGTCAGGTAAATTTACACTTTTTTTCTGTTTAGCGCTCACATTCGATTCCAGGACTATACATACATGCATACAATTGACCTGAAAACTGAAATTACAGCACACCACAATGGTCCTGAATAACAAAATCGTGCGTCGTCGCTAGAAAACCGTTTGACAATGTCGAAACATGTTGATATTTTGAATTTTGACGTCGTACCACAGACAAACAGACGTGACTCTCCATACAAATAATTTTTGAAATTCATCGTCCTTCGTCAAACCACCAAATCACGGCGACGCCAGCGCTGCCTGGTGAGCTTATGCCGATGCGCAGTCCAAACATACCAATACAAACCCATTACTATCATGTGTCATGTCAGTGTATGCGTGAGACAATCAAGCCTTAACGATTGTAAACATCAACAGCTGATTTAAATAATGTTGTTGTTGCTTATCGTCAGTACTCGATGAAATAAAAATAATAATTAACACCGACGGCCGAAGATGTCGGCCAAACCATGCGGCAGCATCAGCAACGACGCACCACAACCGCAACGACAGAGACCAAACCACTGGTCCTCCCCGTTGCTCCCAAAAACATCCGCGTTTCGTTTCGAAACATCCGAGGGAAACGTGTCCACGGCGCAGTTAAGTTGCGTTAAACAGCAAAAAGTGGCGAATGAGATGAAAAAAGTCGCGAGGATTCCAAAAAATGCTGCCGCAAACTCTTAGGTACATCGAAACAGATCAACTGTGGATGAAGATTGAGTGGCGCTCACGATCGACGCAACATCGCCAAAAGGACGACCAGCAGCAGCAATCCATAAAGGATAAGCAGGTTGCTCCGAAGAAGATGACTTCACCACAGAATCTGGCTTCCTCCGCAGTAGCGGACGCCTCATCAGCAGCCTCGGCAACGACAGGCCTACCGTGTTAATAGTGGGGCAAAGGGTATGTCCTCGCTAGTCAGCCGCTCATCTGACCCTTCAAAACTGCCCAATATTGTCCCGCAAAGCCTGGATTGTGGATCACCGTTAGAATTCCTGAATTCTATCATATTTTGTTGTTTTCATTTGCTGCCACGTGCTCACGCTCAACTTTACAACAACAAAAACACATTACACACACTGAGGAAAGACGGACGCGAGCTGTCACGACAGCAGCGCCATCAGCGCCGGGTGAGTGGATGCCGAAGCTAAATTGCATTTGAAATAACCGTTTTGGCTCGGTTATTGAAGGACGATGGTTCCGAAGTCGAGTGTCCCGTCTGTTTGTCTGTGGTCGTACGGTTGCACTGACGACAAACGACGGACGGACTCAGCAAAGTGAGTTATTCAGCTACAGTGTACAAAAGTACCACGAAAATGTGAACTTTTTGTACTTTCAAGTGGTACTTTGATTTTGAGTGTAAACATATTGATTTTTTATTTCATTATTGTTTTGTGTATTGTTTTCCAACGTTTCCAACTAAGAAGAGATCCTGCCAAGCAAAGCTTTCTTTCGAATGGTTTTCTGCTGTACGACTTATTCGGCCACACTAATTAATCCAAAATCCAGTATTATTTTAGTACATTTGATGAATTCTACAATCTGAACACTTATGCAAATTACCAACTTTTAAATACCTTTCGAATGCAGCCAGAAGAATCAAATTTGGTTTAAAACTGGCTGAGCTATGTAAATTTTGAGAAAAACTAAAATTTGAGAATTTTGAAGTTTTTAATTCCATCCAATTGGGAAAGTGTTTTTGAAGGTATAAGAAAAAATGAAAAATACACTATATGTACTGAAATTCAACTTGCATATTTTGATCATCTGCTGCTCGGTGGAATGAGTTGGCGGACCCTAGTTAACATTAATATTATTTTTGAAATTCAAATGAATCCAATTTATGAATCTTTTTCCATTGTATTTGTAGGTGGAGATCTGATGTCATTATTAATTAAAAAGGGCATATTCGAAGAAGAATTGGCTAGGTTTTATGTTGCCGAGCTGACATGTGCGATAGAGAGTGTTCATAAGATGGGATTTATACACAGGTAAATAAAAACAATCTATGGCCTCATTCAAATCAAATGTACACCAAACAGCACAGTATCGAAATCAATCTCAAGGCTGCAAAACATCTAAGAATCATTTTTTTATAAAAATGGAACATGACTGGCTCAGAATTTTGGTATTTGCTGGTGTGCTGGTATGCTCCGAGATTTACATTAATCTAACTATTAATCTTTTTGCAGGGATATAAAACCAGATAATGTTTTAATTGACAGAAAAGGCCACATAAAACTTACAGATTTTGGCTTATGTACAGGATTTCGCTGGACTCATGATTCGAAATACTACCAAAAAAGCGGTAAATGCGTTTTTACATATATTTCTCTATCTAGCAATTCGATGTCAAATAGGGAATCGGGGTTGACACATCGAATATTTTTATTCGAATCATTCCGTTCATTCCAGAATGATGGTCGAATGATTCCGTTTTCCAAATTATTGTTAATTTAATTTTTGCGTGTTAACGCTGATCTTCTGTCAACCTGCGGAAAAAGCAAGCACAATCAAATCGTGTGTCGCTGAAAAAATATTGTCCGCAAAATTTTAGGCTAATCCCGCCGGAATCTACTTTAACTGACCGAAGTAGCCAACCCGGAACAGGATGCTGTCAGAGACTCGCACCCGCTAATGCTGCTAGCATGGAGGACCTCCTTTATCGGACGCACGGAAAGAAGGTTTATCGTGAATCTTACTAAATTTCGGTTAAAAACCCTAAAAAAATTGGTTGTTTTTTCAACCACCAATTTTTTTTAGCTGGAAATCCTAAAAATAAATCCTGGATTTGACAGCTGGATCCAGGTCCTAAAAATGATAAATCTAGCTAAATTTTTAGTAAATTTTACTAATTTACAAGCTGGAAAAATGCTGTCAGTCTCAAAAGCTGTATGTATTGAGAAGGTCTGTTAGCTATTTTAGCTAGATTTTATGGTATGCTAGGAAGTTTTATAGTTAGCCCAGCGAGTTTTTAGGCTGTTTCAACCAGTTTTTTTGGAATTATTCTCAAAATTTTCCATTGATGGCTGCGAAGCCAGGTATTTTCACACATCTTTTTAGCTAGTTTAGCTAACTTTGCCACTATTCTTGGTAGGTGTTTTGGTTGGAATAGCTAATTTTTCCACTATTTCTACAAGTTTTCTTTTAAAAGCCTCCGTTGCTGCCTGCAAAGCACTCATTATTCACCCAGCTTTTTGGCTGATTTAGCTCGTTTCTTTTTTGTTCTTGCTTCGTTTTTCGATAAGTCCACCTAATTTTTCGACTGTTTTAACTGTTAATTTCGAAATCATTTTTATAAATCCCTTGCTGCCTGTAAAGTTGTTTTTATTTTCAAAAAGACTTTTGCTGGTGTAACATGATTTTCCGCTATTCTTGGTACGTTTTTTGGTAGACCAGCAATTTTTTGGGTGTTTCAATAGTTTCCAGGCTTTTAAACTATGTTATAGTTGATCATCCTAATTGTACGGCTTTGTTGCGATATTCTATTGACAAATAAAAAAAATGAAATACAGTAATACAAAAATACAAAAATACAAAAATACAAAAATACAAAAATACAAAAATACAAAAATACAAAAATACAAAAATACAAAAATACAAAAATACAAAAATACAAAAATACAAAATACAAAAATACAAAATACAAAAATACAAAAATACAAAAATACAAAAATACAAAAATACAAAATACAAAATACAAAAATACAAAATACAAAATACAAAAATACAAAAATACAAAAATACAAAAATACAAAAATACAAAAATACAAAAATACAAAAATACAAAAATACAAAAATACAAAAATACAAAAATACAAAAATACAAAAATACAAAAATACAAAAATACAAAAATACAAAATACAAAAATACAAAAATACAAAATACAAAAATACAAAAATACAAAAATACAAAATACAAAAATACAAAAATACAAAAATACAAAAATACAAAAATACAAAAATACAAAAATACAAAATACAAAAATACAAAAATACAAAAATACAAAAATACAAAAATACAAAAATACAAAAATACAAAAATACAAAAATACAAAAAATACAAAAATACAAAAATACAAAAATACAAAAATACAAAAATACAAAAATACAAAAATACAAAAATACAAAAATACAAAATACAAAAATACAAAAATACAAAAATACAAAATACAAAAATACAAAAATACAAAAATACAAAAATACAAAAATACAAAATACAAAATACAAAAATACAAAAATACAAAAATACAAAAATACAAAAATACAAAAATACAAAAATACAAAAATACAAAAATACAAAAATACAAAAATACAAAAATACAAAATACAAAAATACAAAAATACAAAATACAAAAATACAAAAATACAAAAATACAAAAATACAAAAATACAAAAATACAAAAATACAAAAATACAAAAATACAAAATACAAAATACAAAAATACAAAAATACAAAAATACAAAAATACAAAAATACAAAATACAAAAATACAAAAATACAAAAATACAAAATACAAAAATACAAAAATACAAAAATACAAAAATACAAAATACAAAATACAAAAATACAAAAATACAAAAATACAAAAATACAAAAATACAAAAATACAAAATACAAAAATACAAAAATACAAAAATACAAAAATACAAAAATACAAAATACAAAAATACAAAAATACAAAAATACAAAATACAAAAATACAAAAATACAAAAATACAAAAATACAAAATACAAAAATACAAAAATACAAAATACAAAATACAAAAATACAAAATACAAAAATACAAAAATACAAAATACAAAATACAAAAATACAAAAATACAAAATACAAAATACAAAAATACAAAAATACAAAAATACAAAATACAAAAATACAAAATACAAAATACAAAAATACAAAAATACAAAAATACAAAAATACAAAAATACAAAAATACAAAAATACAAAAATACAAAAATACAAAATACAAAATACAAAAATACAAAAATACAAAATACAAAAATACAAAAATACAAAAATACAAAAATACAAAAATACAAAAATACAAAAATACAAAAATACAAAAATACAAAATACAAAAATACAAAAATACAAAAATACAAAAATACAAAATACAAAAATACAAAAATACAAAAATACAAAAATACAAAATACAAAAATACAAAATACAAAAATACAAAAATACAAAAATACAAAATACAAAATACAAAAATACAAAAATACAAAATACAAAAATACAAAAATACAAAATACAAAAATACAAAAATACAAAAATACAAAATACAAAAATACAAAATACAAAAATACAAAAATACAAAATACAAAATACAAAATACAAAAATACAAAAATACAAAATACAAAAATACAAAAATACAAAAATACAAAAATACAAAATACAAAAATACAAAAATACAAAAATACAAAAATAAAAATACAAAAATACAAAAATACAAAAATACAAAAATACAAAAATATAAAAATACAAAAATACAAAATACAAAAATACAAAATACAAAATACAAAATACAAAAATACAAAAATACAAAATACAAAAATACAAAAATACAAAAATACAAAAATACAAAAATACAAAAATACAAAAATACAAAATACAAAAATACAAAATACAAAAATACAAAATACAAAATACAAAAATACAAAATACAAAAATACAAAATACAAAAATACAAAAATACAAAAATATAAAAATACAAAAATACAAAAATACAAAAATACAAAAATACAAAAATACAAAAATACAAAATACAAAATACAAAATACAAAAATACAAAATACAAAAATACAAAAATACAAAAATACAAAAATACAAAATACAAAAATACAAAAATACAAAAATACAAAATACAAAATACAAAAATACAAAAATACAAAATACAAAAATACAAAAATACAAAAATACAAAAATACAAAATACAAAAATACAAAAATACAAAAATACAAAAATACAAAAATACAAAAATACAAAATACAAAAATACAAAATACAAAAATACAAAATACAAAAATACAAAAATACAAAAATACAAAATACAAAAATACAAAAATACAAAATACAAAAATACAAAAATACAAAATACAAAATACAAAATACAAAAATACAAAATACAAAAATACAAAAATACAAAAATACAAAAATACAAAAATACAAAAATACAAAAATACAAAAATACAAAATACAAAAATACAAAAATACAAAAATACAAAAATACAAAATACAAAATACAAAATACAAAAATACAAAAATACAAAAATACAAAAATACAAAATACAAAATACAAAAATACAAAAATACAAAATACAAAAATACAAAAATACAAAAATACAAAAATACAAAAATACAAAAATACAAAAATACAAAATACAAAAATACAAAAATACAAAAATACAAAAATACAAAAATACAAAAATACAAAAATACAAAAATACAAAATACAAAATACAAAAATACAAAAATACAAAAATACAAAAATACAAAAATACAAAAATACAAAAATACAAAATACAAAAATACAAAATACAAAAATACAAAATACAAAAATACAAAAATACAAAAATACAAAAATACAAAAATACAAAATACAAAAATACAAAAATACAAAAATACAAAAATACAAAAATACAAAAATACAAAAATACAAATCTAATCTAATCTAATCTAATCAGACCCTAGCGCAGCCAATCTTTCAAGGATCCTGGAAGTGCCTTAGGTTAGATGACGCCTAGCACTCTTCTTGTCATTTATTAACATTTGTAGTGCGCCATTGCATCGGAATGCATTGAAACATCACAAGCGTTAAAGCGGCCAGGCCTACTGCGTAAAGCCGTATCGCAGAGATGACTCGTAATTGGGTTGAGTTTGAGCACTGAGTGTTCGAACAACACAATTCTGAATCGACAGGAGGAAGAAGCGTGGGGACACACCACCATACGCTCCGAGATTTGGTTGTATTCGTTGGGAGCACCATGCTAAGAAGGTTTGGTACTCCGGGACCCTCTGGGATGGGACATTGTATTTCCACGAATGCCCTGGGCACTATTTGCCGTGGTTATAGCGCCACAACTCGCTCTCTGTAACAGTATTCCTAATTCCAGTCCACGATCACCAAGTCGTCATGGAGTGGTTAGCATTTTTGCTTACCAATCCAAACGACGGGGATCGAACCTCTCGAGCGACTTTGATTTTTCGTTCATATTTATCATTTCAAATTCATGTGTTCTTAACTTTCTCGTTGGGAGCAGATGGGCATCGAACCCAGAACCATTCGCTTACAAAGCGAACACCGTAACCAGTCAGCCACGGCCGCTCCCTTTACAAAAATACAAAAATACAAAAATACAAAAATACAAAAATACAAAAATACAAAAATACAAAAATACAAAAATACAAAAATACAAAAATACAAAAATACAAAAATACAAAAATACAAAAATACAAAAATACAAAAATACAAAAATACAAAATACAAAAATACAAAATACAAAAATACAAAAATACAAAAATACAAAATACAAAATACAAAAATACAAAAATACAAAATACAAAATACAAAATACAAAAATACAAAAATACAAAAATACAAAAATACAAAATACAAAATACAAAAATACAAAAATACAAAAATACAAAAATACAAAATACAAAAATACAAAAATACAAAAATACAAAAATACAAAATACAAAAATACAAAAATACAAAAATACAAAAATACAAAATACAAAAATACAAAAATACAAAAATACAAAAATACAAAATACAAAAATACAAAAATACAAAATACAAAAATACAAAATACAAAAATACAAAAATACAAAAATACAAAAATACAAAAATACAAAATACAAAATACAAAAATACAAAAATACAAAAATACAAAATACAAAAATACAAAAATACAAAAATACAAAAATACAAAAATACAAAAATACAAAAATACAAAAATACAAAAATACAAAAATACAAAAATACAAAATACAAAAATACAAAAATACAAAATACAAAAATACAAAAACAAAAATACAAAATACAAAAATACAAAAATACAAAAATACAAAAATACAAAAATACAAAAATACAAAATACAAAATACAAAAATACAAAAATACAAAAATACAAAAATACAAAAATACAAAAATACAAAAATACAAAAATACAAAAATACAAAAATACAAAAATACAAAATACAAAAATACAAAAATACAAAAATACAAAAATACAAAAATACAAAAATACAAAATACAAAAATACAAAAATACAAAAATACAAAATACAAAATACAAAAATACAAAATACAAAAATACAAAAATACAAAAATACAAAAATACAAAATACAAAAATACAAAAATACAAAACAAAAATACAAAAATACAAAATACAAAAATACAAAATACAAAAATACAAATTTAATTTATTAATTTTACTTATTTTTTTAATTTTACAAAAATTTTCTTATCACAACTTAATTTTACTTAATTTTACTTAATTTTACTTAATTTTACTTAATTTTACTTAATTTTACTTAATTTTACTTAATTTTACTTAATTTTACTTAATTTTACTTAATTTTACTAAATTTTACTTAATTTTACTTAATTTTACTTAATTTGACTTAGTTTTACTTAATTTAATTTAATTTTACTTAATTTTACTTAATTTTACTTATTTTTACTTAATATTACTTAATATTACTTAATTTTACTTAATTTTACTTAATTTTACTTAATTTTACTTAATTTTACTTAATTTTACTTAATTTTACTTAATTTTACTTAATTTTACTTAATTTTACTTAATTTTACTTAATTTTACTTAATTTTACTTAATTTTACTTAATTTTACTTAATTCTACTTAATTTTACTTAATTTAACTTAATTTAATTAATTTTAGTTAATTTTACATAATTTTACATAATTTTGCTTATATTTACTTAATTTTGCTTAATTTTTCTTAATTTTGCTTAATTTTATTGATTTTACTAAATTTAACTTAACACAACTTAATTTAACTAAATTTGGGCAAATTCAAATAAATTACACTAAAAATAACTATTTTCAACTAAATTTATCTGAATTAAACTAAATATTGGCTTAATTTAACTTATTTTTATAAACTCTTCTTAATTTAACTAAAATTAACTAATTTAATAAAACTTAAATTGATTAAACTTAATTTCACTTAATTGAACTTCATTTAACTTCGTTTCTAACAATATTTAACACTATTTTTTGATGTGCTTTAAAGGCGTTAGGTGCCCTATTTGTTCGGATTTGTCAAACATCGGCCAATCTATGTCTAGACATTCTGTACCAGCCGCCCCTCCAGGTGGACAGATGTCCATACAAAAAAGTAGAGTGTGGACAATTGCCAGTCTCTCCTTTCCCCTGCCAAAGTGTTCACGTGGTTTAGGGATGCCCCCACTTTATGTTAAGTACATTTTTTACCTACGCATCCTCCAAACAGTTTTTTTTTTGTTCGATGCCACTATCCACTGCGACCAGGAATTAGATCTATTGCGGACTTGCAATTCTATTTATAGAACCACAAAGGCTTCTTCTGTTATTAGGCAGATGGGACACGCACACACGCTATTGTTGAGCGAGTGTGTCGAGCGATCCACTGCCGTAACTTCGCCGCCGAAGAGGTTTGAATGTTTTTCAATCCTCTTTGGCTCTGCCTTTCCACTCTGTACTGTCCAAATGTATCGCTAGAACCGAAGTGCACATTTTACGTTTATTTATACCCAGCTAGCCCTTAAATTCTGGTTTCTGAAAAACTCGTC
The DNA here is from genome assembly GCF_015732765.1 of Culex quinquefasciatus. Lineage (NCBI taxonomy): Eukaryota > Metazoa > Arthropoda > Insecta > Diptera > Culicidae > Culex > Culex quinquefasciatus. The sequence continues at coordinate 65,626,957 of NC_051861.1, read as the reverse complement.
CCTTCAAAGCACTTTTTGCGATCGGGCCGTGGAGCTCTGCAGGGCAATTATACAGAGAACAGTTGGTCCTTATACATGTGAAGAGTACAGGGGAAAGGATATGCCGAGCCATGTGGGTTTGAAACCACGACCTTCCGCTCATAAAGCGAAACCTGTAACCATTAGACCACAGGAGCTCGGCCTCCTGCCAAACAGTAACGAGAGGCTCAACTTCTAACCACTTTCCCTCAACACAAAAAACTTCTCACCTTATCAACTGAAACATTCCTTCAGGTGCCGATCCGCAGAAAATCTTCCTGGATTTTAATTTATTCACTCACACAACACATTCTATCACCTTTTGCACTTGCACTCAAACAACACACATAATCATAAAAAAAAACTTCACGAACTGAGCGGCTCAAACAGGATCGAACACGACACAGGACGTTGCTTTGTTTTGTTCTCGAACTGATGATCTGTCAAAAATCCATGCTGCCGGTTCCAGCTAGTTTTTTTTTTTGGTAATTGTGCTGAAACACCATTATTTTTGGTAAAATCTCTCCTGTCATTTTGGTTTGGGCTGTCAGTTTTGGAAAGCAAATCAGCAATCAGGGTTAGCTATTTCACCAATCCCAGATTGGTAAATTTAGCTGAAATTTTAGCTGATTCAACCGAAAAAAAATGAAGCTGGAGGGCGCTAAGATGACCGAGTGGCACGAGAATCTGGTTAGCGGGGAATTTCTAGCGCAAGGAGCAGATCCTGTTGTCGCACGATATGCAGACCAATCGGGTGATATAAGAAAAGTCCGAACTGCTAGACGGACCAAGGTCGCGCACTTGCCACATGATGGTGTACGACTCGAAGAACTCACAGATCTTCATAATCGGAACCTAGACGCGGTATCGTGCAACGAGGAGAACATCAACAGCGACTTTCACTTGTACAACACGGCCAGCAAAACGTGGTTCCTGATCTGCCGGGACACGGCCCAGGTTGGCACACCACCAGATTTTAATCGACGTGGACAAGCAGACGATCAACGCGTTTGGCGGTCGGATCCTGGAACCGAAGTAAGCTCTAGTTTGTAAAGGTGTCGCGAAGTTACAACGTATCGTTCTCCTTCCTTCGCAGAAATGAGAAGGAATCCACCGTCGACTACAAGTACTCGGGCCTGTTCACATTAGCACCAACACGGGGAACCACATCCTGCTCGACTGTGAATCAACATCTGTCTTCGAGTACAGAGCATCGGCTGGATGACTTCCAGCTGAAAAAAAACCCTACCCGTGGCAACATGCTGAGTAAGAGATCGTTCAGACGGACCCGCTAGCGGCCATCCGGCATCTGTGAACCAAAATATACGCCCCACAATGAACCGGCCCAGCACAAAAATTTCTATAAGCTGGCCTCGTTCTTGTTGAACTCGAACGCCACGGCGGACATCGGATCAGATCTCAATAGCCTGGCGGAGACGGCCAATATAATCCAACGGAGACAACGCCAAATGATGCACAAATCGCATAAGTGACCACCGGCTCATCCAACATTAGCTTTCTGGGCAGCGAGTGTTCGCAGATGGCCAGGGCCATTCCCTCGACCTCGGCCGCCAGCGTACCTACGTCTTCAAACTGCTCGTCCTCCCGCAAAGCCAACGACCAACTGTTTGATTTTTTCAAGCCGTTTTTGTCGCTATCGAATAAACTACTTAAAACACCCCAACTTCCCCTCCCCGTCAAATTAAATAAACTATATCTGTTTCCTGTTCCTTGTTCATCTCTTTTGTAATCTCAGCAGAACTTTATTATTGTGGGTTAAAATCTTTATCCGAGTACAATTCTGAAAATATCCGCCATCAAAGCCCTTTCTGTTGCCATGACGGAAAAGGTGCTGATGTTTGCATTTGGATTGGTCATCGACTATGGTCGTACAAACACTTGCGGTGCCTGGTGAAGCTGGACCTGGCGTTCCGGAGACGCTTCCGGAGGAGAAGCTCCGATCCGACGGGTTTAGTTTAAGGGGTGTGTGCTGGTGGAATCACGGGAGAAGATGCATTCAGAGGAGTTCATCGAAAGGTTGACTTCGGTCCACCTGGATCCGGTTGACAATGCTACGATTATGGAACTACCAGTTCGGTAGCAAGAACCAGCAGTTTAGACAGAACCACCGGATGCATCATCCTGCAGGAAACATGTCAGTTGTGGTTATCCTCGCCGGATTGAGCAGCTAAAATACGCCAGCAGAAAAACCTTTTCTCAGCATCGTTTTCACCTATCATGTTGTATTTTTTTACCCGCGCCCCATAGCAACTTAGGGATCGGCAGCCAAAGCCGCTAACCACCGCGCCACGAGGCCCTCCAAAAATACATACTTGCATACAGCAATTCCCCACGAAAACAGCATGGAAAAAAACAAAAGTGCTCGGATCGAGTTCAAAGTTTTTCTGGGGGTTCCCTGGCCGAAATAATTAGACCCGTATCTTTTTTGTTTGGCCATTAGGGTGACCTACGCCGTGTTAGGGTGGTCTGAAAAATGGCCATTTTCGTCGATTTTCGCAAAAACCACTTTTTTCGAAAAATCATAACTCCTCGTCATTTTAACCGATTTCAATTGTCTTATACGCAAATGAAAGGTGATAAGTTGTCCTTTAAGGGTGCACAGCAACCAAGGAAGTTGTTGTCTTCTTATACCAAAATTGTCAAACTTACGGACCCAATCCTGCAGGAATCTGATTGTAAAAATAGTCAAATTTTGTTGTAAATAACTACGAAGACAGTAATTTAGGGGATGAATAAAAAATTATATCGATAGTTCCCGTAGTATTGATAATACTAAAATGTCTGTAACAGAAATCTGGGTGCAAAAGCTATGGTTGATGTGTACCGTTAAAAGAAAAATAGTAAGAAGCTTTTAAAATCTAGCCTAACATATGAAAAGGGCGTATGAAACTTTAAAATGCCGTTTTGACTGTGTCTGGACCAAAGAGCCTATGTCTGGAAATATTTTTATCGGATTCCCCGGACATTTTTACATAACATACTAAAAAATGGGAGGAGTTCATTGACAGGATTCCGAGATATGATTTTTTGAAAATAAAATCCGTGTTTTTCGACGCGCCGCGCGCAAAAACTGGAGAATGGCGAAATTGGCAAAAATCAACTTTTTTCACTAAAACTGCGATAACTTTAAAATTTCAGCGATGACCTATACATGTCTGGATACCAAAAGTTGCGTCTTTTAATTACCAAAAGTTTGGTACCATAACATCTATAGGTCATCCCTGAAATTTTGAAGTTATCGCAGTTTTAGTGAAAAAAGTTGATTTTTTGCCGATTTTGTCATTTTCCGGTTTTTGCGCGCGGCGCGTCGAAAAACACGGATTTTATTTTCAAAAAATCATATCTCGGAATCCTGTTAATGAACTCCTCCCATTTTTTTAGTATGTTACGTAAAAATTTCCGGGGAATCCGATAAAAATATTTCCAGACATAGGCTCTTTGGTCCAGACACCGTCAAAACGGCATTTTAATGTTTCATACGCTCTTTTCATATGTTAGGCTAGATTTTTAAAAGTTCTTACTATTTTTCTTTTAAAGGCCAACTTATCACCTTTCATTTGCGTATAAGACAATTGAAATCGGTTAAAATGGCGAGGAGCTATGATTTTTCGAAAAAAGTGGTTTTTGCGTAAATCGACGGAAATGGCCATTTTTCAGACCACCCTAACACGGCGTAGGTCACCCTAATGGCCAAACATAAAAATACGGGTCTAATTATTTCGGCCAGGGAACCCCCAGAAAAATTTTGAGCCCGATCCGAGCCCTTTTGTTTTTTTTCATGCTGTTTTCGTGGGGAATTGCTGCATACATAAATACATATATACATAAACACACTATTACAAGAAATATGCGATTCCTCGTATTTTCAGGTGATCACACGAGACAAGATTCGATGGAAGCTTGGAGCAAAGCCGGGTCTGAAATACCTCCGCCTTTAGAAAGGTAAATCGGTGTTATCTAACATATGTGATTTCGTTTTATCATTGCTTTTTACTCACAGGAGAAAATTTCGAGAGAAAAATCGAGCAAAAGCTCATTCGATTGTTGGTACTCCAAATTATATTGCCCCAGAAGTACTTTTAAGGAGCGGATACACTCAGCTCTGTGATTGGTGGAGTGTTGGCGTTATATTATTTGAAATGTTGGTAGGTCAACCTCCTTTTCTTGCAAATACAGCTGAGGAAACGCAAATCAAAGTAAGTATAACAGCCAGACTATTTATTATTAGTGTATTAACTGTGTGTCGTCATTTTTTCATTTTCACACTAAAATTATCACGTGATTGAACCGAATCGCGTACATACGAAAAAAAAGCTCATCGAAGATTTATGTCAACACACTTATGGGTCATTTCGCCACAAAAAAGTAAAAATTTTCAATCGACTTTTTTCTGATTAAGCTCATATTTGGTGGAGCTAATGATACTATCAACACCTGTGAGAATCTCGATTTAAAACCAAATTGAACCACCGCTTCGTGTTGAGCACTGCCCCAAAGTTTTGCGATCTTCGTCATTTTTCAAAACCCCTCTTTTTTTCAAATTGCCGTATCTCGGGAACATAAAAATAGCAAAACTTTACAGTTATTTTTAAATGAAATTAGACGCTGAATGAATGGCGTCATCAGATTGTCTATTGCAATCAAACTTTGATGCATTTTACGAAATTGAAATAAAACCTTTAAACTACACTTTCTCAATATACATGCGATTTAATATGGAATTAAACTTCACTATCGAGGTTTTTAAGCGAAGATGGTGTTCGAATGGTGAACGCCCGAAATGTCAAAATCACGCAGTGGTACCAACTTTACGGAACAAGTGTGCCATGGCATGACAGCCACATTTTTTTCTAATGTTGGTGCTACTGCGCGATTTTGACATTTCGGGCGTTCACCATTCAAACGCCATCTTCGCTTAAAAACCAGGATAGTGTTCTCCAGACGATTCTACTTAAGAATAATTTTTTTGAATAATGGGCGAATTAAAATCTCCTGGTTAAGCAACAGCTTGTCCAGATCGGCACAGCATAAAGCATGGCAGGTCTGAAAATTTGTTTATAAATTAACAGTTTATTCTTGAGACAAAGTCTAGAATTCCTGTTTATAAGTGGATACAAACATTTAATATATTTGTTACATTTAACCTGGATACTTTCAATGTGATCCTTGTAAGTAAGGTTTTTGTCAAAAGCAAGTCCAAGATATTTCACTTGATCCTCCCACTTTAAATTTACTTCATTCATCTTTATAATGTGATGACTTTTTGGTTTAAGAAAATCAGCCCTTGGTTTGTGAGGGAAAATAATAAGCTGAGTTTTGCAGCATTTGGAGTAATTTTCCATTCTTTCAAATAAGAATTGAAAATATCCAAGCTTTTTTGTAATCTTCTTGTGATGACACGAAGGCTTCTGCCTTTGGCGGAGATGCTTGTGTCATCAGCAAAAAGTGATTTCTGACATCCTGGGGGCAAATCAGGCAAGTCAGAAGTAAAAATATTGTATAAAATTGGACCCAAAATGCTTCCTTGAGGGACGCCAGCACGTACAGGTAGTTGATCAGATTTGCTATTCTGATAACATACCTGCAGAGTACGATCCGTCAAATAATTTTGAATAATTTTCACGATATAAATCGGAAAATTAAACCTTTTCAATTTCGCAATCAATCCTTTATGCCAAACACTGTCAAATGCTTTTTCTATATCAAGAAGAGCAGCGCCAGTAGAATAGCCCTCAGATTTGTTGCTTCGAATTAAATTTGAAACTCTCAACAATTGATGAGTAGTTGAATGCCCAAGGCGAAATCCAAACTGCTCATCAGCGAAAATTGAATTTTCATTAATGTGCGTCATCATTCTATTAAGAATTATTCTTTCGAATAATTTACTAATAGATGAAAGCAAACTAATGGGCCGATAGCTTGAGGCTTCAGCAGGATTTTTATCCGGTTTCAAAATCGGAATTACTTTGGCATTTTTCCAACTACTGGGAAAATATGCCAAATCAAAACATTTGTTGAAAATTTTGACCAAGCAACTTAAAGTTGCTTCTGTTAATTTTTTAATTAAAATGTAAAATATGCCATCCTCACCAGGGGCTTTCATTTTTTTTTTTTTTTGATAATAGATTTTATTTCATTCAGATCCGTATTAAAAACTTCATCTGATGAAAATTCTTGTTCAACAATATTCTGAAATTCTATTGAAATTTGATTTTCAATAGGACTCAAAACATTCAAGTTGAAATTATGAGCACTCTCAAACTGCTGAGCAAGTTTTTGAGCTTTCTCCCCATTAGTTAATAGAATATTATCACCATCTTTTAAAGAAGGGATGGGTTTTGAGGTTTCTTAAGAACCTTTGAAAGTTTCCAAAAGGTTTGGAATAAGGTTTAATTTGTTCGACATCTCTTGCGAACTTTTCATTTCGCAGGAGAGTGAATCTGTGGTCAATAACCTTTTGCAAATCTTTTGAATTCGCTTCAGTGCAGGATCACGAGAACGTTGATACTGTCTTCGGCGAACATTTTCAGACGAATCAGAAGCTGAAGATCGTCATCAATAATGGGAGAATCAAATTTGACTTGAACTTTAGGAATAGCAATATTCCTAGCATCCAAAATTGCATTAGTTAAAGATTCCAAGGCTGAATCAATATCAGCTTTGGTTTCTAAAACAAAATCATGATTCAAATTATTCTCAATATGATGCTGATACCTGTCCCAATTAGCTTTGTGGTAATTAAACACAGAACTATTGGGTCTGGTAACTGCTTCATGAGAAAGTGAAAAAGTTACTGGAAGGTGATCAGAATCAAAATCAGCATGAGTCACTAAAGGACCACAATACTGACTTTGATTTGTCAAAACCAAATCAATTGTTGATGGATTTCTAACAGAAGAAAAGCAAGTTGGCCCATTCGGGTATAAAACCGAATAAAGACCAGAAGTGCAATCTCTGAACAGAATTTTACCATTGGAATTTACTTTTGAATTATTCCAAGATTGGTGTTTGGCATTAAAATCACCGATGATCAAAAATCGAGATCTATGCCGAGTAAGTTTATTCAAATCCCTTTGAAATAATTTTTATTTTCCCAGTGCATTGGAATGGCAAATATGCAGCTGCAATCATAATTTTCCCAAAAGAAGTTTCAAGTTCAATGCCCAAACTTTCAATAACTTTTAACTTAAAGTCACGTAACGTGCTATAAGTCATACTACGCACTATGGGCCATCTCCATACAAACAGGCGGCCAAATTATTTTTTTGCTTTTTAAATGTTTTTTTCATACAAATTTGGGTAATTGTATGGTATTGAAATGATATACGTCGATTTTTATGACTTTTCATGTTTTTCAATAGTTGATTGTTTATAATAAATAGTCTTTTCATACATTTGCAAGTGCAAAAGAATTGCGTATATATTGTATTGCAAGTTTATATTATTAAATTATGGATCAGCTAATACATCCCCACTTTAAGGACACAACCCCTCCCTTCACTTTCTTTCACCCCCCTCCTCCTCCTCCAACAAAATTTTGTTAAACGTAATAAATCCATTTAAAGTCAAATATTTATTATTTACTGCTGTGTGTTTCTTTTGTGAGTCCATGCCATATAACTTGAGACCCACCCCACGCCCCACCTACCCTTTACGGGCATAAATTGCGAAAATTTGAATTGTTAAATCAAATAACAGAAAAATTAATTTCATTCAAAATATTAATTATGAAGTAAAACGATAAAAACAAAACATATTCTTACTAATCCTGATGTTCTTGTTCATGAAAATTCATTTGATTATAGAGTTTCTGACGGCTTCAGGATATGTTAAAGGTACTTTTATGATGTTTTGTACTAACCAACATAGAACTTAAATGTGGATCAGTTTCATGGATTGATCGCAGAAATTCATCATGCTATGTCAATATTTTGCTGAATACTTTTTCGGTATCAAACTGAGATTCTCCAATTTCGCTTGAAAAACTTCGGTACGAATACCTTATTTTGACTAAGGTACTCAATTTTAAATGTAGGCAACAGAAAATTCCAATAAAGTCATTTCGAACTTCTTGAAACCTTATCTGTTTTTTTTTGATTAGATTTAGTTTTGAGGTTCTGATTCTAAATTTGAAATATCAGCTATTAAAATTTTAGTAGTTTTAAATTCTGAACTATTAAATTTGTGGCTTTTTTATCTTTTGAATTGAGATTTTAGTTTTAAACTTTTAGTTTATTTGAATTTCGAAATTTGGGATTTCTGAAATTTTAGATTTTGAATTTTTGTTCTAGTTATTTGAATTTAGTTATTTTTAGTTTCTGCCAGACAGTAATAATTCGATGCCGGTGTGCTCTTTTGTACTAAGCTTGCTGGAATTTCTATCTAGATAGAACAAGAGAGCACACGGGCATCGAATTGTTAAACATTTTCCTCTGGTTTACCAATCCGGCGAGGACCTCCTCGACACGAGGTGGCCGTACTTCGGGACCTCGAAACGGTAACCGGGGAGATGCGTCCACTGGCTCCGGTTGTAAAGCTCCGCTGAACAACGGTGAAAACGATGATGGTCAGGATGGCAGTGACACCGGCAAGGATCAAATCGCGGACGCCGAACATGCCGTATGATGAGCAGAACACAATTCCACCCCAGCTGGTCAAGCGTAATGAGGTTCAAGGCACCGAGCGTATCAAAGGCAGCTTCGATCCGGGAGGTAAATGCGGAGAGCATGTGCAAGTTGGTCACGGTCCGAGGAATCGTTACCCTTTGCACCGAGGTGAAGCCCATGAGTTTGTTTATTAAAGTTTATAAAGTTAGAGGAGATAAAGGTCCAGGAGCACAGCGAGCATTTTCCCGTGGGACAGATTCCGTGCTCGTTGACTGTGATGTGACGCGGGGAAACGACTCGATGGCTTCACCCGGAGGTCAGGTCGTTATCAGCGGAATCTTATTGCCAATTCAGCGAAGTGGCTCCAAGGCCATGGTTTCGGAACTGCTGTTCCGAATAACAAATCTGAAGATGGCGAGACGAGCAACGAGCTGAATCCGGACTACACAGAAAAAAAAATTCCGGTAAATTTACATCATTTATGATGTACCAAAAGTGCACGTCATTAATGATGCAAATTTACATTAGCTTCATTTTAAATTTACATGCCATCCGACGTAAACCTGCCTAACAAACTACTGTTCAAAAACGTGTAAATTTCCGATGAAACTTACGTAAATTTACCGAAGTGCAAATTTTTTTTACTCCATTGAATCTTCAATCCGATGTAAATTTCAATTGCTCTTGTAGGCCGTTTTCATGAATGATTTACATATAGTTTTCTTTGTGCTCAAATTTGAATATTCAACACTACATTGGTTGAAAACTCAAAAATGATTAAAGAATTAAAAACAAAATCATACAAATAGGCAAAAGGCTTAAAATTCACATCAAATTCAAGATTCAACGGAGAAATTAGGTTTCAAATGAACTAAATAATCCTATTTTTGATAAACTGGAATAAACTTTAAAAAACTAAATCTTTCCCAGTTCTGAGGGGGAACTCCCTTGAAGAGTATCGGAGCCGGCATTTACAAAGCGGATTCAGTGGCAGTATTTTACACAAGTAATGATAACATGTTAAGATTAATGTTAGCATTCCATAGGTGTCGTTGATAAGATCCAGCTTGCAATCGAATCCAGAAGAGAAACGATCACAGCTGTGTTGGTCCGAGCCGGGACTTGAATTGCTAAACTTACTTGATTGAAAAATTCTTGAATGCTGTCATCTGCCGACGCAAGTCACTGATTACCGATGCTTGCAAATGCAGTTTAATCTGCTGAGATCGCCTTAACCTTTGGCCATCGCCCCCGGAAACAACCCCTGTGCCTGTCTGCCAGCGCCCTTCTCAAACATAATCAGGCCCGGCTCTCAAATCCTGGATGTGCCGCACCTTGAACTTAAATAGATTCCCATCGGCGTCTGATGCGACCAGGGGGTAGCGACGAAGCCGCCATCTTGGAAGTTCAGATAACAAACATTCAGAATCAGTATTATTCATATTACTTGGGTAGCACGAAGTGTGTTATCCTGGTTAAACTCAAAAGTCCCATGCAAATGTGTAAAACCAAACTGAAAATGTGTAATGCCGATTCACATTGTACGGGCGCACTGTTTGATCGACCAAAAGAAAAAAAGCAAAAAGGTAAACAGAAAATCACTTTTTCGATATGAATTTTCAGCCAATCTTGGGATGGAATCTCCAAGGATATGATAGAATTTGCCATCAGCAACACAATTCACTTGTTTTTTCGAGTATTTATCGTTTAAATTGCGGGAAATTTGAAAATCAAAACCCAAACAATGATTTGTTATGGGCTACCATTTGACAGCTAGTGCTTTTGTTGTGGGCTCTCATTTGACAACCGTGCTAATGTCGACTGTTGTCAGTTTGCTTTGGTCGGAATAGGGTTGCCATCCCCGGGTGCGACCCTGGTTCTAGAGAAGAGAGTGACAAAAATTTAAAAAATAAGACTCACAAAGCTAACCCAAACCTACATGTCACCGCTAGCTTGCTGCTGTTGTTCTGCCCCTGATCCATGTCAGTTACTTGATGTTTCCGGCAGCATTGGTCAAGATATCGTCCTGACATCTCCGAATGTCGTCCCGAACCAAATAAACTCATCGTTAAAATCGTCGAAATCTCGTAGCAGGAAAGCTTTGATTTGATGTTGATGTCCACTGAAACTGACTCCCGTGATTGCAGCCGGAAACGGCGTACCAGCCTGCATTCGACTTGCGCTCGTCCGTTACCGGAATCGGCGTATGACCGGTGGGCGGATCCTGTAAAATTTCCCTGAGGGAAACCCGACGTCTGGTTGCGGCGGCTGTGACGTGGACGGTGGACCTACCGGATGCGTCTCGGCAGAAGCTTGCAATCACGACGCGATCCATTAAACTACTCAGGCCGGGGCCGCAGCGGGGAACCATTAGATGTTGGTCGATTGCTATTCCGAACACTTCCGACTAAGGAGAGTTGCAAAACTTTATGAAATAAGTTTTTTTTGGCTCCAAACCTAACACCACAACCTTTCACAATTATCACAGTAGGCGGACAAAGCAAACCCAAACAAACATTACACGCTGCAACGATATGCGTTAAGTTGCACACGGTTAAAAGTATGCAATTTTAAGATGCAGCCTAGGGGACGTTCAAAAGTTACGGTCAAAGGATTTTTAATATGTTTGAAAAATATTACTTCACACTTTGTTTTTTTTTTGTATTTTCAACAAAATAGAGCATTTAAAAGCTTTTTACAAATACTTAATTTTGGGACCTCACACTAAAAATTGACGCAAGAAAAAACATTGTCATGAATTTATTGATATTTTGGAAAAGCTTGACAATAGCATGAATGTTACAATGTATTTAGCATTTTTAATACTCTTTACTAAAAAAAATTTACTTGAAATTTGAATCTTAGTCTAATTTAACTTGTTATTGTCTTTAGCACCCCCCTGGTTTAGAATGAAATATAAAAGCAACCAAAATTAAGTAGTTTAAGTCAACCGTGTATCCTAAACTCTTATGCAGCTGTCAAATCCGCTCTTTCTGTCCTGCTCGCACGATTCCACTAGTCGTTGACAGTCTGCCCAGCCTGCTTAGTTTTGCCGCGATCAGTAGTTAATAGTCCCAGGTTAAAACAGCGTGTGTGTGAATTTCGGGAAAAAAAAACTTTTGATACTTTTGAAGCAACAGCAGTTTGATGCAGTTGAATCGTCAAATCGTCAACTGCACAAAAAGAAGCAGCACCTTCACCGTCAAGAAGATCCTCCTGGAGGTAAATTAAAATCAAAATTATTTGTTTACCAAATATTCATTGTCGGCGGAATTTACAGGGTCTTTGTAGCGGGAAAATCTTGAAGATTTCGGGGGTCGCTGGCCACCCCAACCACACGACTGGTGTTCAAGATGCGGTGCGGTCAGATGGTCGACAAGTAGGCGAAGACCGACGAAGGGTGAACAGGTGTTGCGGAGGATACGGTTCCACAATCTGGTAATGCTGGTACTGTAAGTGGTGGAGGCGATTATGGCGAGAATCGAAGCCGGGAGCCTTGCTGTGCACCACCGGTTCGAGCCTACGCGGGAAAGAGCAAGAGCGAATGCGCATTGCGCAGGCAGCAGAGTGAGTAAGAAGAAGAAGATGAGGCTAGCTAAGCCTATGGCGAGAATGCCTAGAAGAATAAGAGGAAGGACAGTGTGAATGTCGTTATCTGATATTTGGTTATTAGTTCGCTGCCGTTAATGCTCAACTTTTTTTGCGACTTTTTGCAATCTAACGACGAATACGAGGACCCGGTGGAAAGTTATTTGGTTCCGGACACCGCAACCTAAGCGAACAGTCTTCGTCGATATTAGGTAGCTTGCGAGCACTATCTCTTTTGACGAATTAACCTAGAAGTAATTTTCAAAAAGGCTAAAAACAAACTTCCCTTTTTTATAAGGTTCAACTCCAGAAAAACATTGTAGATTTGTAAACAAATAGTACATTTCTTTTACGTCAGTGAATGTTTACATTCAGAATCAGCAAGATAGACTTTTTGTTTACAAATATACATTGGCCCATTAACAACATATTGCTTGAACTTTTTATTTATTTTGAAAGCTTACCAAAGTTCAGCAATTAGCACTCAACTGTATTTAGAAACTGACTTCAGATTCTTCCCGGAATACGGCCACAACATCCCCTGTCCATTGTTTGCCGACTGTCGAGAATAACGTTTAGTCACGAATGAAGTTTGTTTTTACACAAACAGAGCATTTAACTTTTCATTTGATATGAAAACACTTCCATAACTCCGCACCAAACGCACCAAACATCAACAACAAATGAACTGATTTGTTTTGTCGGCTGTCACTCGCAAAACAATTTGAACTTTAAATTTACATGTTTTTCGAATTTACAATTCCACAAATATACATCATAAGTTCATTTACATGCTCTTCAAACTTTCAAATTTGTGATGAGCCATAAACAAAAGTTCCCTTTAAATGCGATTCAAGCATTACGTTGAATCTCACTTTACATGAAGGCACTTTAAATGCAATACATCTATTTACAATGAATTTCAAACTTACATTGAGCATGTTTACGTTCAAAACATGGTTTCAGTGTCGGGTAAAATTACATTTTTTTTTCTGTGTAGCTGGCCAAATTGTCCAAGGATGACAAGATGGCCAATACCGATAGAATTGCCAACCACGAAGTCACAGAATAGCAAACGATTTCCATCGCCAAAGCCGTTATCATGACTTATCTAAACGCTTGTGTGTAGATTCTTGCCGCTGCCCATTCGCCGAACGACCGTTAGAACCCACGTCGCACTATCGAGCAAATCCCACTGCCAGCCGCTCTGCTTTTCCGTTTCCGTTTCGACCTTCTCTGGCTCATCCAATACAAATCTGACCGCGACAACGATCTTCGTCTGGCCAAACACATTATCTGATCCGCCGGTACATCGCTCAGTGCCAGCGCGAAATGCCGGTCATTACGCCGGAACTGTCTGAGTACAATGTCGATGAACTGCACAGCGAGGCACGCAACAACTCTCGTCCCGAAACTTACTGGGAATTTTGCGCTTCTCAACCGCCATTTCCCGGTTCCGTCTGGCAGACGTTGTCGACAAGGATGATTTGCAGGAGGCCCTCCGTCTGCTGGGCAAGTCCAAGGATTCGCTGAACAAAACCGATCAGAAGACTACTTAGTAAGTTACTTTATTAATGACTAAATTTAGGACCGTATCAACAAATCTTCATTAATACACAGCGCCCAAAGCACTTTGGACAAGGTTTTTGCGCTATTGCGGTAGTTCGCCGGGGAGAGCAAGACGGTCAAAGTGCCGCGGCAGTTCCCCCAGCAACACGTACAGGTGGCTTTCATCTAAATGTTTCCACTCGGATAATTTGTGCCATTTGATTCGTCTCGGAAGACAGAATCGCTTCTGCCTCTGCTGGAGGAATCGGCCGTGAATTCGCTGCTCGGTGGTGGCTCTGCTGCCATCGTTGCTCGTCCTAATTGGGACATTAAATTCCATAATGTTCTTTGTTCTTTGTCATGCTGGAAAAAGGAAAATATAGTTCTCGAATGCACTCTACAAGAAGGACAATCTACAAAACTTACCAAAAAATAATCCAGATGAATGACTTTCGATGGCACAGTTAATTTCAAGAATTTTAATTTGTTTCTACCGTGACAATTTCGATTAGACGAACCAATCTTCGACACAAAATATTCGAGTAGTGAATGATTGAATTGTAACAGCGAGTCAGTTGAAATCACACATTCGTTGATTGGAAAAGTGAGCGAATGGGTTGTAAACAAATCGGTTGACTCACGGCTCACGTCTAATTCATTCGCATTGTTATCCGAGCATTCGTTGGTGAAGGTTGTCTGAATCAACATGACTCGTCGCGTCCTGGCGCAAAACGCCGGCAATATTGCCCTACCTGCGGCTCAAGCAGGCAAAAAGTGGGAATTTCAAAAGGAAGGTTGAGGCCTCAACTGATGGCCAAAAACGGGAATTTCCAAAAGGAAGGTGCTTTTGGAAGTGACATCGAACAGCAAAAAGACGAAAAAGAGCGACGGTACTGTACCGATGGATGAGGAGGAGGAGAACTCTTCATCGCACGAGGAGCAGCTTTTGAAGAACAACAAGTTCGCTGGACTGCCTGACGAGGACCAGGTAGCGGAAGCAAAGGAGAATGAAGTGAAACAGCGAAAGGAGAAACTGCCTCCTTTTATGTGAGGCAATCAGCAGCAACGATCGACTTTCGTGCGGGGCTGGTTGAACTCATCAAGTCTGGGAAAGTCCAAGGCAACATTCGTCTGTGTCAGGACGGATTTAAGGTGCTGGTGCAATCCAGGCAGCACTATCAACTGGTCAAGGATTACTTGACCGAAAACGAGGCGGAGTACTTTACCCATGATGTCGTCATGGATAAGCCGTTCAAAATCGTCGTCAGAGGTCTGTACGACATGCCAGTGGAGGAATTAGCTGCCGAGCTAAAAGTTTTGAAACTGGATGTGTTGGCCGTGCACAAAATGAGCCGACGCAACAAAGACATCAAGTACCGTGACCAGCTCTACCTGCTGCATTTGGCTAAGGGATCGACGACGCTTCCTGAGCTGAAGGCAATTCGAGCGGTTTTCAACATTATCGTGTCGTGGGAGCGATACCGACCAGTGCATCGTGACGTCACACAATGCTTCAACTGCCTGGGTTTCGGGCACGGAGGTAAGAACTGCCACCTGAAGCGTCGTTGCGCCAAATGTGGTACCGATGCGCACATCACATCCCAGTGCATCCAAGATTCGCTGGTGAAGTGCCTCAACTGCAACGGTGAGCACTCGTCAACCGACCGAAAGTGCCCCAAGAGAGCTGAGTTCGTGAAAATTCGGCAGCAAGCATCGACGAAGAATCAGCCTCAGCGTCGTAGAACTCCTCCAGCCCTGGTGGAGCAAAATTTTCCACCTCTTCAACCGCGACGCCAGGTCCCGAACTTGGCACCGTTGCCGTTGGATCCCAGGAAGAGAGCTGAGATGAATCATCCACGGCCGGGTTCCAGCCAGGAGCCGAGACCGCCACCACCGGGCTTCAGCCAGGAGCCAAGACCAACCCAAGAACCAGCAGTTGAGGAAAATGGTAATGATCTTTACACCTCAACCGAACTCCTCAATATTTTCAAACAGATGTCCGCTGCACTGCGTGGATGCAAAACCAAGACCCAGCAGATTGAAGTGCTGACCTCGTTCGTCATCCAGTATGGATCGTAGGTCCCTCAAGCTGCTGAATTGGAACGCTTGCTCCATTAGGAGGAAGAACTTAGAGCTGGTGGATTTTCTTCGCGAGAAGGAGATCGACGTAGCTGCCATCACGGAAACTCATCTGAAGCCCGGTGAAAAAGTTTATCTGCAAAACTACAAGATCGCGACGCAGCTCGATAGGACCACCTCTGGAGGAGGAGGTGTGCTTGTCGCTGTTCATCGTGATCTCAAGCCACGCCGGCTGCCACACTTTAAGCTGGACATCATCGAGGCCGTTGGAGTGGAAATTCCCACTTCGGTTGGCCCAGTACTCTTCATTGCTGCATACTGTCCACGTCAGGTGAATTCCAGAGATGGTTCAGCAGCAAAACTGAAGAGCGATATCCAGAAGCTGACACGGCGGAGCGCAAAGTACATCATCGCTGGTGACCTCAACGCGAAGCATGAAGTTTGGGGCAACAGCAGGAGGAATCGGAACGGAGTGATTCTGCACAACGATCTGCAAAACGGATACTACAACGTTGTGAGTCCGGATCGTCCAACGAGGGTGGCTCGGTCTGGGAATCACTCAATCATCGACTTCTTCATTACCAATATGGCTGAGAACGTGGCTCATCCTGAGGTGTTTGAAGAGTTGAGTTCTGATCACTATCCGGTGGTTGTGGAGGTTGGAGCTTCCGTTACTCCGCAGCGGCAACCAACCCGGAAAGATTACCACAACGTTGACTGGCAGCAGTTTCAGCAAGTGGTCGACAGCAACATCGACTATGATCAACAGCCGGAAACTTCTGCTGATATTGATCGTTCGCTGGAGGTGATCCAGCAGGCTATCAACCAAGCAGAGGCTGCCAACGTTCGGGAGGTTCCTGTTAATTTTAAGGTAACTGATATTGACGTAGATACTAAACACTTGATTAGACTTAGGAATGTTTATAGGAGACAATATCAACGGACTGGGGACTATGACAAAAGATTTCAGTTAACAATTTGAACAAAATCATACAAGACCGACTTGACAATATCAGAAATCAAGAATTTTCAAAACATGTAAGCCAGCTTGGGAATTATTCAAAACCATTTTGGAAACTTTCAAAAGTTCTTAAAAACAAACCAAAGCCTATTCCTCCTCTTATTGTTGAGGATTCTCCTTTGATTACATCCGAGGAAAAGGCAAATGCACTTGGGCTTCATTTTGTTAGTTCTCATAATCTTGGCGCTTCCATGACCAGCCGTAAAGAAACATCAGTTGCCAATAGTATTTCAACAATCAATGACTCTACCTTTGAATTTCCTGCAGATTCCCATGTTTCTGGTGAGGAAGTCAAAGTTGCAGTTAAACAAATGAAAAATATGAAAGCTCCAGGCTTTGATAACATTTTTAATCTAGTGTTGAAAAAACAGAGTGATCAGTTCTTTCAACATCTAGCCAATATTTTCAATAAATGTTTGCAACTTGGTTACTTCCCTACCAATTGGAAACTGGGCAAAGTCATACCAATTTTGAAGCCTCAAAAAGATCCAACATCGCCAACAAGTTATCGTCCCATTAGTCTTTTGAGTAGTCTGTCCAAACTCTTTGAGAAGGTCATCTATTCAAGGCTTTTGGATTTTACCAACGATAATAATATAATTTTGAATGAACAGTTTGGCTTCCGAAAGGGACATAATACTGCTCATCAGCTCACGAGAGTAACTAAAATCATCAAGCAGAACAAGCTTGAGTCTAAATCAACTGCTATGGCTTTGTTGGATGTTGAGAAGGCTTTTGACAATGTTTGGCATGATGGTTTGATACATAAACTGTATTTATACGGTTTTCCAATGTATCTTATCAAAATTATCCAGCACTATCTTTCGGAGAGATCGTTCAGGGTTTTTCTGAATGGGATTGCTTCTGGATTATTCAACATTGATGCTGGGGTTCCCAAGGAAGTATTCTTGGCCCACTTCTGTACAATATTTTTACATCTGATTTGCCTACTCTTCCTGGTAATGGTGTGTTGTCACTTTTTGCTGATGACACTGCCGTTATTTATAAGGGTAAAATAACCAGATATTTAGTTGGCCGTCTTCAGAAGGGTCTTGACGTTCTTTCCGAATACTTTGGCGACTGGAAAATTCGCATAAATGCAGCCAAAACTCAAACCATCATTTTTCCACTTTCCAAATCGGCCAGATTTGTCCCAAAGGATGATGTTTTGATTAAAATGAATGATGTTTCAATACCCTGGTCAAAGGAAGTTGTCTATTTAGGTCTCATACTTGACTCGAAACTATTGTTTCGGCAGCATGTAGACAAAATATTGAACAAGTGCAGCATTCTCATCAGGTGTTTGTATCCTTTAATTAACAGAAAATCAAAGCTATCTTTGAAAAATAAGCTAGCAGTTTACAAACAAATAATTTACCCCGTTATTGAGTATGCAGTACCTGTTTGGGAGTGTTGCGCTAGAACTCATAAATTGAAGCTCCAGCGTGTCCAAAACAAGGTACTCAAAATGGTTTTGAATGTTCCTGGCTGGACAAGATCAAGTGAGGTTCATGAATTAGCAGAAGTAAAAATGTTGGATCAGAAGATTCAAGAAAAATGTTTGAAATTCAGGGAAAAATGTGCTATATCTGAATACCCCTTGATTCAAGGATTGGTTTAGTTTATGGTAAGATTAAGTTAGTTTTAGGTTAGGTTATGTTTTCTTAAATTTATTTATTTTTTTTTTCCTCATTGTACCTAGTGTTACAAAAATGATAAATCATATACTTTTAAAGTTAAGAAAATGAACAGTGTTTAAATCACGAAAAGCAAACTAAAGCTGAAGAGCCATAGCTGACCACTTATTATGTAAACCAAATGTAATTATTATAAAAAAGATTCAATAAAGTATATTTAATTCAAAAAAAAAAATCTAATTCATTCGCCATCACTCTTCCATCTGTCAAACTCACGTTCATTCGCGAGGTCAACAGCTCTGAGAGAGAAATTGAATTAATAGTGAGTGACTGCCAAATGAGTGATAGTTGATCCGATTTTCAGCACCCTTGGATTCACCTAGATGCCCTGCGCCAACCGTCTCGCCCGTCCTGAAATATGTTTACACGTATGATTTTTGTCGATAGTCTTCCTTCAGTCAGTTGCATGAAAAAAGAATACACTAGCCAGGTTGAAACAAAGTGCATATTTATTAATCTATACACTTCAAACCTTTACAAGATATTGATAATCTTCACAATATTCATCGACGAACGGGCTAGGCACGGAGCACCGATTGCTCACCCGGTCCCGGGGTCTTGGTGCAAGTTCCGCCGGCGGCACGCAGCTTCATTTGCAGCGAGGTAATTCCGAGGGACTTGCACTTTCCGCCTACGTATAAAGCGGCCACATAGCAGCGTAGGGCGAGCCTCGTCACGATCAGCCTTGACCTTCATGCCGCCGGTGCTCCGCCAGATAGTTACTTGCCCAAAAGATCCGTAACGTGGACGAAGGTATCGTTGAAGCTGCCACTCGGAACACGATCTCGTCCGAGCAAAACCTGGACCTCCTCCAAACGATTTTTCCTGCATCAACAAAAATACCACCAAATACTGCCAAACGTTCTTTGCTCTCACTAATGTTGAGTTAGTGTTTTGAAACATTTGAAGAAATGTCAAAGTGTGATGTAACTTTAAAAGCTTACTTTACATTGATATTTAAAGCTTACCATTAATGCTTTGAAACATGATTGAGCTTAATGCTTTGAAACTTTAATTGGCTGTTCTATATGGGTGGATTTTCATGGATTTTTCGATGACCGACATCGAAAGCGGCTTTCGATGCTCGTGGTCATATTTTGCCGAAAACTCATTTTTATCAATCAGGTTAAATCGCAAAATGGTTTGGATTGATATTTTATGGTAGTATAAGCACAAACAAACACATACCCATCGCCGGAAAGTTGTGAAAATGCGATTTTCCGACTTTTCATTTTCGATGCACGAGCATCTTTAGACGACCGACATCGAAAGCATACTCACGACCATGCTTTGCTAAAATGTCCGTGCATTGAAACTCGATGCTCGTTCAGTGCCTTTTTGCTACCTCAGCGGCACCCTAGACACAAACCTAAATAACGCTTTGAAACGCTTGGTACGGGATGGGAATGAAACTTGACGAAACAAATTCTATCTGTCAAACCAGACCTTGTCAACAATCAAAACAGCTGATTTTGCATGGCGAAATGGTGGACATTGTTTTGCAGGAGGAATCCGTCCACTGGTGGTTGGATCTCGGAGTATTGTTTTACCGGAGAAATCCGTCCACCGGTGGTCGGATTTCAGGGGATTGTTTTGCAGGAGGAATCCGTTCACCAGTGGACGGATCGCCTGGCCAAGTTGACAAGAGGAACTTGTCCACCGGTGGTTGGATTTCGGTGCATTGTTTTGCAGGAGGAATCCGTCCACCGGTGGACGGATTGCCTGGCCAAGTTGACAAGAGGAACTTGTCCACCGGTAGAAGGATTTCGGGGCATTGTTTTGCAGGAGAAATCGATCCACCGGTGGCCGGATTTCTGGACATTGTTTTGCAGGAGGAATCCCTCCACCGGTGGTTGGATTTCGGTGCATTGTTTTGCAGGAGGAATCCGTTCACCGGTGGACGGATTTCAGGGTTTTGTTTTGCAGGAGGACGGATTTCTGGGCGTTGTTTTGCAGGAAGATTCTGTGCACCGATGGACGGATTGCCTGGCCAAGTTGACAAAAGGAACTGGTCCACCGGTGGTTGGATTTCGGGGCATTGTTTTGCAGGAGGAATCCGTCCACCGGTGGCCGGATTTCTGGGCATTGTTTTGCAGGAGGATGCCATGCACCGTTGGACGGATTGCTTGCCTAAATTTTGCTTAAATTTCTTAAATTCCAAAATTTCTAAAATTTCTAAAAAAATAAAATTTCTTAAACTTATAAATTTACTAAGTTTTTAAAATTTCAAAGTATTCTAAAATTTCAAAGCTTTCTAAAATTTCAAAGTTTTCTAAAATTTCAAAGTTTTCTAAAATTTTTATAATTTCTAAAATATTAAAAATATATAAAATGTCTTTACTTACTTTAATTTCTTCAATTCCTTTAATTTCTTAATATTTATAATTACCTGAATATCTTAAAATTCTTAAATTTCATAAATTTCTTAAATTTCTTAAATTTCTTAAATTTTTAAAAATTTTAAAATTTGTTTAAAAAAATTTCAATTTCTTTCATTTTTAAAATTTCTTAAATTTCTTAAATTTCTTAAATTTTTTAAATTTCTTAAATTTCTTAAATTTCTTAAATTTCCTAAATGTCTTAAATTTCTTAAATTTCTTAAATTTCTTAAATTTCTAAAATTTCTTAAATTTCTTAAATTTCTTAAATTTCTTAAATTTCTTAAATTTCTAAAATTTCTAAAATTTCTAAAATTTCTTAAATTTCTTAATTTTTTTTAAATTTCTTAAACTTTTTAAATTTCTTAAATTTCTTTTATTTCTTAAATTTCTAAAATTTCTATAATTTCTTAAATTTCTTAAATTTCTTAAATTTCTTAAATTTCTAAAATTTCTAAAATTTCTAAAATTTCTAAAATTTCTAAAATTTCTAAAATTTCTAAAATTTCTAAAATTTCTAAAATTTCTAAAATTTCTAAAATTTCTAAAATTTCTAAAATTTCTAAAATTTCTAAAATTTCTAAAATTTCTAAAATTTCTAAAATTTCTAAAATTTCTAAAATTTCTAAAATTCTAAAATTTCTAAAATTTCTAAAATTTCTAAAATTTCTAAAATTTCTAAAATTTCTAAAATTTCTAAAATTTCTAAAATTTCTAAAATTTCTAAAATTTCTAAAATTTCTAAAATTTCTAAAATTTCTAAAATTTCTAAAATTTCTAAAATTTCTAAAATTTCTTTAATTCTTTTAATTCTTTAAATTTCTTAATTCTTTTATTTTCTTTAATTTCTTAAATTTCCTCAATGTTCTAAATCACTTAATTATTTCTTTAATTTCTCATATTTCTTGAATTATTTATTTCTTAAAATTTCTTAAAAGATTTAAATAACTTAATTTTTTTGAAATTCCTGAAATTTTTCCAATTTTTAGTCCACTCTATAGAGAATTTGCAGCTAAGCTAAAAGACACGTGTCGCCATCTATGAACAAATAGCCTAAACCTATGATTTATTTTTTGAAAAATATGTGTTTTTCCTTCATAATCAACATTTTTATTAAACTTATGCCGGATTCGGATGAGAAAAAATATTTCCAACAATTTGGTGTACAACTTTCCAATATTTGTTTGATTTTTCTATGAGAAAACTGTAAATTTAGAAAAGATAGTAATTTGGACTATTTGGTAAGAAAGTCTGTCAAAAATCAATAAAAATTGTTGAATACACGTAAACACATCTGTTATCAATTATAAAACTGTTTATTTCATTGATATAAACGGGGAAACTCATTTTTAGTGTTCCAAAACATGTTTTTTTTTAGAAAAAGTCACATATTTCTGCGCGCCCAAAAAAAAGATGTTCATTATTTTAAAGCAAAAATTTTCTCGTCTTTTGCAACCAGTTTCATCAAGATTGATGCAGGGAACCATGAGAAATAAACAATTTTGTTCTTCAATCCAGCAGAAAGAAATACGATTTTATACAAGTATACAAGTAACCTCATTTTGGCGCCACCTACATTTGAAACACAGTCGCGCTGCAAAACCTCAATTATCTCTCATCTATTTTGCATGATTTTTCGCAACGAACATGAGGCAAGAGGTTTTATTTAATTAAATTATGCGCTAGTCTAATCATGCTCCTTTTTGAAAAAGATTTATTGAACAACATCAGCTTATTTCAAAAGTTGTTCTGGAATTCCAATCGCCACGCAATGCTGCTTTGTTTACGTTTGAATCTGTCATTTTCCATCCTTCGTTAACTTGCATGCAAGTGTTCCTTATTCTGGAAAGTCGATTTTGGGGTTGTGTCTAACCCTGTTTGAAAAATGTCGCACGTCGTACGAGTTGTCGCACGGTTTTGATTTTACCGTTTCGATATCGATTGGTCGAAAGGACGACAAACGTGCGACAAACACTCGACATGCTCGACATTATTTTTTCCATCGATTTACCTTCAATTCGACGTCGATTATCGTCGACGCAAACAGTTTGACAGTTCTCTTCAGTTGATCTTGTTCGGACTTGATCAAATCAGAAAAACAATATTGTTGTAAAGGTTCGTGAGGATTTTAGCTGGTTGATTGGTAAGTTGTGTTCCTTTTTTGCTGGAAAGTTCCGGCCGGAGTGGGCGAGCGGCTAAATCATAACATTATGTTCCAGATTTCCTGATTTCAGCCTTCGCGACGTTGGAAGAGAACGTGAAACATCGTTAACCCGGCGTATCATGCCGGAAGATGGGACGGGAAGGAACCGGTCTGCGATCGAAAGCGGATTGGGGTGAGTCGTGTTTTTTTAAACGGTGGAGGTGTGCCGGGAGGAAAAAAGAGGACGATGGAAATGTGCGTGGGGGAGGACAGGAGGGGGGGGGGATCAAAACCTAATGCAATCACAAATTTTAAACAATAAAATAATAAAAAAAATTTTTTTGAATTCTACAATTCTACGAGCCAAAACTTTTTTTAAATCTCAAACACAAAAATTCTGAAATTATTTACTTCTGAAATTCTTGAATACTAGAATTTCAGAAGTACAATAATAAAGTAAAAATTATAAAACTCTAAAATTCTGAAACCTGGCTCAACTCAAGGGGGCAGCATGAAGTTTGTGGGAGTAGCGAACAGCTCTAATTCTCCATACAAACTTTGGAGAAAACCCATTCGGCTCTTTCCAAATATTTTTGAAATTTTTGAAAAATACAAAGTAAACATGTTTTTGGGGTCCCCTTGAGTTGAGCCTGCGCAGAAACTTTGTTGGTCGGTGTTATTTATGAAATCATAAAATTATAAATAAATAATTAAATTATTAAATAATTTAATTAATAAATTATTAAACTATTAAATTATTAAATTATTAAATTATCAAATTATTAAATTATTAAATTATTAAATTATTAAACTATTAAATTATTAAATTATTAAATTATTAAATTATTAAATTATTAAATTATTAAATTATTAAATTATTAAATTATTAAATTATTAAATTATTAAATTATTAAATTATTAAATTATTAAATTATTAAATTATTATATTATTAAATTATTAAATTATTAAATTATTAAATTATTAAATTATTAAATTATTAAATTATTAAATTATTAAATTATTAAATTATTAAATTATTAAATTATTAAATTATTAAATTATTAAATTATTAAATTATTAAATTATTAAATTATTAAATTATTAAATTATTAAATTATTAAATTATTAAATTATTAAATTATTAAATTATTAAATTATTAAATTATAAAATTTTTAAATTATTAAATTATTAAATTATTAAATTATTAAATTATTAAATTATTAAATTATTAAATTATTAAATTATTAAATTATTTAATTATTAAATTATTAAATTATTAAATTATTAAATTATTAAATTATTAAATTATTAAATTATTAAATTATTAAATTATTAAATTATTAAATTATTAAATTATTAAATTATTAAATTATTAAATTATTAAATTATTAAATTATTAAATTATTAAATTATTAAATTATTAAATTATTAAATTATTAAATTATTAAATTATTAAATTATTAAATTATTAAATTATTAAATTATTAAATTATTAAATTATTAAATTATTAAATTATTAAATTATTAAATTATTAAATTATTAAATTATTAAATTATTAAATT
The DNA here is from genome assembly GCF_015732765.1 of Culex quinquefasciatus. Lineage (NCBI taxonomy): Eukaryota > Metazoa > Arthropoda > Insecta > Diptera > Culicidae > Culex > Culex quinquefasciatus. The sequence continues at coordinate 65,602,293 of NC_051861.1, read as the reverse complement.
ATTAAATTATTAAATTATTAAATTATTAAATTATTAAATTATTAAATTATTAAATTATTAAATTATTAAATTATTAAATTATTAAATTAATAAATTATTAAATTATTAAATTATTAAATTATTAAATTATTAAATTATTACATTATTAAATTATTAAATTATTAAATTATAAAATTTTTAAATTATTAAATTATTAAATTATTAAATTATTAAATTATTAAATTATTAAATTATTAAATTATTAAATTATTAAATTATTAAATTATTAAATTATTAAATTATTAAATTATTGAATCGAAAATTTGAAAAACACAAAATTATTAGCTACAATTCTTAAATTTTATTAATTCTTATGTTTTGAAATTCTTAATTTCTAAAATTCTTAACTTCTAGAAATTTTAAATAATTTGAATATAGGAGAAATTCTCGTATGTTTAGCAAAATAAGCACTCGCTCCTGACTCCATCCAATTTACTTATTTTAACTATTCAAACAACTAATTTTTCAAAACTTTTGATAGAAACTTGCTTGCTCACTTCTTATTGGCCGATTTATCATTTGATTTCAGTTGAAAACGCTTTTTATGAGCTGTAATTGAATGTCAAAGTGCTGATATGGCAACATTAAAGGCACGCTGGAATTAGATGCTGTTCCCCTAGTTACAGTATTTTTTTATTATTTAATTCATTTCAGATCTGTATCAAACAGTCTCCAAACAGGACAATGAAAGTGTTGGTGGTGTTTGATTTTTAGAGAATGTCAAAATCGCCATTATCAATACTAAGACCTGGAAAAAAATACAAACTTGCGGCCGAGTACAACCTCTGAGTGAAAGCGATGGAGGTGAACGAACTACTCACGGGGCAGCACACGAATTCTACCGGATTGGCCATCATCAAGCGAAATTTGGAAAATTGTGACTGCAGTGATAGTGAATATTTGGAAACAAAGCCAGTGAAAACTAATAGATATCAATAAAAATCAGCAAAACAACAAATAAAATGAATTTTATTTCGAAAATAACCTAAAAATTCCGAAATGACAGCACACTACAATAGCACGACATCCTAAATAACAAAACCGTGCGACGTCGGTCGAATGTCGTACGACAATGTCGAACAATTTCGATGATAGATCGCACGACAAATACGACATTTTGGTGCAAAAACGTATGACATTCGTGCGAATGTCGCACGACATTGTCGTGCAACGTCGTACGATTGCACGTACGACAAACGACGGACGTCGGACGGACTTTTCAGTCAGGGAAGCTAAATGAAGTAACGCAAGCCACGAGCATCGAGTTGGCTCGATGCTCGTGCTCTCGATGTCGTTGCACAATCCATGAAAATCCAGCCTATGGGTCATTCCACCTGAAGCGGAACACCATTTGAAAATTACCATCTCCGATTCTGCTCAAATTTGGCAGAGCTGTTAAGAATTATTTTTTCATGAATTATTTTTTCAATTTTATACGATTTTGAGATAATCAATACCTTGAACAATCTATTTTTTGTTTAAGGAATATTTATTGGGTAATTTTTAATACACTATTTTTCCTGATCTCAGTGTCATTGAACCATAATAAGTAAAATTTGAACTTTTGATATTTATTTGCAAATGCTACAGAGTTTTTACAGTACAATTTTCGAAAATTTATCATTATTCTATTATTTTCATATTTTTTCTAATTCCTCATTTCTTCCCACTTTCTCAAATTATTTCTTTTATTTCTTCTTTTATTTGAAACGAGAACAAATGTAGAGCTGGCTGTAGTAGATGAAATAATTCTCATGGGTTCTAGAGCTTTTGCCATGTGCGGTAGCGAAATAGTGCCATTCAGCAAAAACCCCAAATTCTGCCTTAGGGTTTGAAAGATTGATCATATTAAAGCGATTTTTATAATGTGTTTCATCAGAATAATTGATGATTTTTTCAATTCTGGTACATTTAATTTCAAAAGCAATACCATATACTTCTGATACATGTGGATAGCAGCTGTATCGTCTTCCAAGATTTCGAAATGATTGACAAACAAAAAAAGATTATTGTTCGGACGGTGTCGAAATGAACACAACTGAATAATAACACAACTAGATAATAAATCAGATTAATCGTTGTGATTTTCTTACCTTTTTCCAGTTTTATACTTTCCAGAAATCCTCCTCCTTAATCATGCTTCACGAGAGTTTTATTCATATTCATTCATAATTTTTAACACGATAATGTATCGTACACTTTTTCTTAAGTTACAAGATCAATTACAATTTCCTGCTAGCTCTGCGGGAATTCCATTCTGCCCTGTATTGCGTGTCGTTCTTGCTTTGTACTGTGGGCTAGCACACAAATTCGCCGTATACAGCAGTTTCCTCCAGTGGTGTACATTACATTTTTGCCTTATTTGCTAATGATTATTTGGGATGAAATCTTAATTCAATAAATAAACAGGTAGCATTTATTGAACAGCGCTTCTGAGTGCTTCTAGCATATGCGGCGAATGAAGCTAATGTAGGTAATCTCAAAAACTAAAAACTTTAAAATTCGATATCTCTGGAACGAAAAATATTCCTTTCTGTCGATAAGTGATTCTTATGTAAAATCGGACGGGAATACGATGGTGAGGTCAAATTTAAAAAATAAATAGGGCTGTTTTGAGATACGGCCATTTAAAGTTTTCAATTGCACAATACAGGTAGAAAAAATATTTTAATCTAAATTTTGATCGCGGAAATGGATTCTACGTCCAATTTCCTTCAAAATTGAGTCTAAGACCGACCCTCTAAGATTTGTGGTTCTTGAGTTATCGTCGTTTGGAGATAGGGGTTTCGCTCAAAAATCGCCAAAAAGTCGATTTTTTGGGAGGGTACAAAAATGGAGGGGATGGACCGATTTGGATGAAATTCGGGATTTTTGCATGTTTTGATAGTCTCAACAGCTCTGCCAAATTTGAGCAGAATCGGAGATGGTAATTTTCAAATTTGCATTTTTTCTTGCACACTTCAGGTGGAATGACCCATATGTCATTATACAGTAGATAATAATGTTTCAAGCTACAAATGTTTCGAAACATTGGGAAAGACTATTTAAAGTGTCGTAACATCGTGAAAGTTTATTTAGAGTGGATTTAAAGTTTTGATTTAGTGCTTCTGGTTACTTGGGTTTAGCCGACTTTTTGTTGTTCCAACAGCGACGCAAAACCCCTACACCAGTGCACTCGATGTATTCTTTACTTTTTCTGCTGTTTCCTTTTGACTCTCGTTGGGTGAACTATATTTATCTCCCTCACTCTATACCGAAGCACATTTCTAAACTGGCAGCACTGATCACATCCTGCACTCACATATACTCAAACCTTTCGCCACACATAGAGTTATCTACGTGCGCATGTATTGCGTGTACGTACACGAAAAAAAGTGAGGTTAAATTTTGTACCGTCCAGCAAAACAAATGGGGTGCTAGTGTGCGTGAAAGCGGGCTTAGATAACTCTATTCGTTGATGCAAGCGCACCACCACCAATGTACTGGCCTGGCAATTGTTGAATGTATTGTTGAGCAGCTTGACGGCCTTGAAAATTTGAAGCTGTCCTCTCTCACATCACTCACTTCCACCCTTCACACCTCTTCACTACAGTTTGTCTAGGAAACAGTCTCACCGACTCACGCTTTCTCGCGTTTTCTCTTTCTCATTTTTCATAATTCTGCTTTTCTGCACACATATTTCCTTCTCTCTTCCTCGCAAGACTGCAGGGTTAACGCTTGTCTTTCCCGCTCTTATCTGCTGCTGGTACACACACTTATCTATTTACCAAAACACTTCCTCTCTTCCTTGCTTTTTCGCGGGCTTACCGGCATATTCATTTTTTCAACATTTCACAAAAATACAATATTATAGCTTTGTGTGGGAATATTTCAAAATTTTCACTTAATCGATTGGAACATTCATCACGGCTCAGTCAGTTTAGTTAACATGCACGCTCTACACGAGGTGACAACCGAAAACAATTTCGGCAGCCGTGACACTTCCACGGCAAGCTCTTCCGCGACACCACGAACAAAATCTCTTCGAAAGCCTTTTAAAATTGAACAAAATACTGAACCTCCGCAATCCCCCGTTAATTCACGATAAAACCGGACGATCGACACCAGATTTCTAATTTTTATACTTAAAATACACGACAAAAATTACGAAAATCACGGAGCGCGACGGAGCAACACCCGTACTCGCTGGCTGTGTTCAGCTGTCCATACAAAAATGATGTATGAAAATTCAACAATCTGTATCTTTTGAAGGAAATTTTGATCGATTTGGTGTTTTCGGCAAAGTTGTAGGTATGGATAAGGACCACACTTGTCGCTGCCCGTGCAGGAATGGGAGGTGATATCTCTTTGACCAAAGGAAACACCGTGTTCTCCTAGTCCTGAATATCAACTATCCAATACACACAACACTGACGAGCAAAATGTGTTGCGAGTAGCGCGTAGTTAACAAGCTTCAAAAGTGATGTAAAATCGAACTTACCGTTCCCGAATTCCCTCCCGCGAAAAAATCGTCGTCATCTGGACCAATTAAAACAAATATAAATTTGCACCGCTGAGCTGGATCTACCACCGCCATCGCAAACAAGCCGCACCGCTGAACGCTGTTACGAACACTTTTACTGTTTTCGTTGTACATAGAGTTATCTAGATAACTCTATACTGCTGCACGATGGCCACGAATACAACTACTGTCGAAGACAAAAACAACAACAAGCAATTCCCGCAGTCGTCGTACGTCCAGGGCTGTCAATCGTCAATCGATGGCAGAATTGGGGAAAATTCGATGACGTTGGATATTGCTTGAGACTTTCGCAACGACTTCAACCGTAAAATCGATACAATTAAATCGGAGCTTCAAGGCAAGGTGAGCGTTCTCCAAAGTGACATTACGACACTGAAAGCAGAATACGAAGGCAAGTTTGTCAACCAGGATGCTACGTTGGGCCAAATAAATCATCGTGTTAATCACCTCCATCTGAACATCGATGCCTTGGAGAACCAGAAGGAGTTGATCATCTCAGGTGTGCCATTCGCGAGTGACGAAGACCGGACGCACTTTTTGCGACGATCTGTCGCCAGCTGGAATGCAGCGGAGGCGAAGAACTGCTGACGAGTACCAGACGAATCCACGTGAACAGGTTGAAGGACGGAGACGTTAGCCCTCTACTCGTGGAATTCGCTCTAAAACTACACGCGACCGGTTCTACAGTACATACAAAGATACCTAATTTAAAAGATAGACAACTCCTAAAATCTGGGAACAACGCTCAATCATCAAAACCGCAGAGCCATCTGGTGGGCTGACATCTAAGTTTTCGAGCTTTTCAATGCCCGTATACACGCACCAAATGAAACAAAATATGCGCGCACGCACAAAGTCAAACATGGTAGTGATTTTGTTTTTCGTTCATCTCTTTCGCACTGTATTGACCAAATTTTGACAGAGCGAGGAAAACATTCAGCGAAATGGCGAGCAAGTTTTGGAATTTCATGATTATTAATTAAGTTCAGATCAAATTGAACACCTGGCGGGTTTGGGCCCAGTGGAAAAAACAATTCAATCATAGATACCCAGGGCCGTATCTAAGGGGTGTTATGGGTGTTCAACACCCCCATGGAAAAAATGGCTTACACCCTAACGCCCCAAAAAAACACGTCCCGTAGGGCCGCCATTTTTGATCATCCACATCTAGACTCTAGATACGCCCTCATGGAAAATTATAGACATTAAAAAAAAAGTGATGTAGATGGATGAAGCCTTCTACAAAACTAACACTTAAAGAAAAACATCACTATCACTAGATACGCCATCATAAACATGTTTAAAAAGGACTTTGATCGCTAATTCCCATAGAAAAACTCAACTTTCACTAGATACGCCCTCATAAAAATATTTAAAAAAAACTTTGATCGTTGAAGCCAATAAAAAAACTCAACTCTTACTAAATAAGCCCTCATAAAAATATTTAAAAAACTATATTGATCGGTGACGCCAAGAAAAAAACTCAACTCTCACTAAATACGCCCTCATAAAAATATTTAAAAAAAAACTTTGATCGCTGACGCCAAGAAAAAACTCATCTTTTACTAAATACGCCTTCATAAAAATATTTAAAAAAAACCCGATTTAATCCCACCAGGGGTGAGAGAGAGCCTTTCTTACTAAAGAATATAACTTCTCTCAATTCACAACATCGACTTGATACAAAAAATCTTATGATTAAAGCAAGGTATTATTAATGATGTGTTTTCTAAAAGAAATTGAAAACACAATTTTCACCTATCGAATATTTTTAATCGTACAAATTCTTAGCTTCCAATGCGCAAGTGACGACACACACCGCGGTTTTGGTTTTCTAGTTTTGGTACGAGCCCAAAAACCGAACAAAGCAGGCGCAAAGCAAAACCGAGTTAACCGCACAGCGGGAAGCTTGCCATTCAGCGTCTACGAAAGTGAGAGAGTCAGAGATAGATATTTTTACAACCGCACCACTACACACTCAATCGCAATACCTTAGGTAGATAGCCATTGGCGTCGCGAGCATTGAAAACTTTGAAAACGATATAAAGCTTAGAAGCTTCGAAAGCTCCTATTGGAATCCAATGAACTCTGTTTAATAAAACGACACGACAAATGAAGCCTACTTAAAGGCGATTTTAGGAGCACACGGGAAACAAATTGATTGTACCCGGATGAATGTCCTATGTCAAAAAAGTTTTTGCATAAACATTGGACAGTTATGCAAAAACGGACTGGGAAAAAGAAACCGAAAAGCTACGATGTCTTACATGTTGTAGGAAACATCGGTAGACAAGCAACTACAAACGAGTATAAGTCGAGCCAAACTATATGCGCCAGCATTCTTGCGCCAGTATTCGAAGCTCAACTTGACAACTTGTCGACTTGGCGACGAAGCGTCGAAAATCGATGCAGTGTGATTTTTTAGCGATTTTTCGGTTTAAAATTCATGCTGAATCGACATATTTACGAAGCTGGAAATGACGTCCAGGCTTAAAGTAAAACCTATACCTTTCTTTAGTAAGAAAGGCAAAAAGTAAATCGTTCTAAAATTGATCGGGATTGCCGATCGATGTCAAATATGTTTCAGATGCTCACTCATGGTCTGTACTATGAATGTAGCAAGAAATTTCGAATAAAATCAGAAATGAAAAATGTTGGCGAAGGTCACCAGGTGGGCTTTTACCTTTTTTTAGGGATTTTGTTTCTTATGGTAGGTCAATCAAACGGCTCTAACTCCAGAACCATATTATGAATCTGGATGAAAATTTGGGAGGTTGTAGAGCTCGAAAATGCAATTTTGAGATAAATAAAGATATGTAAATGAAAAAATTGGACCATATTTTCATTTGGAAACTGTGTATTTTCTGGAAAAGGTTGGCCGCATCCGAAAACAGATGGATAATTCGAAATTTGCGCGGCAACTCGCCCAGGTTCAGCACACTAGCTTTCATCTGCATTTAGGAGAATTGAAATCGGATTTATGGGAGCTGAGAACGGCGCGACACAAAATTTTGCAAAATTTTACCACATACGAACATCACTCGACCTCCACGGAATTTATTTTCTCAAAATTCGAGGGTTCGAGATAGACGAGTTCTATCAAGGTGAATCGATAGAGCGTCGAAAATCGATGCAGTGTGATTTTTTTAGCGATTTTTCGGTTTAAAATTCATGCTGAATCTACATATTTACGAAGCTGGAAATGACGTCCTGGCTTAAAGTAAAACCTATACCTTTCTTTAGTAAGAAAGGCAAAAACTTTGATCGTTGAAGCCAATAAAAAAAACTCAACTCTTACTAAGAGCAACCTTACCAGCGTGAGTATTAGGCCGGTTTTAGGGTTTTGTAACGCGTGTTAGTAACTTTGCTCCCACACCGGTCGTTGCTAAATGGGTTGCTAAACTAAAACGTAACGCGTCGGTTGGGAGCAAGTTACCAAATCTAGCAACGCGCTAGCAACGCAACTAAAACTTGGAACTGTCAAAGTTCAAAACAAAGCTGGTTCAGTTTTTATGTTCAAATGTTGTTTATGTGTTTTTTTTCGTCTTTTGTCGGTGGAAGTGACCTATCCGCGCAAAAATTAAGAAGGGGTGGATTGCGGCAATAGAAAATCCGGTATGTATCGTGTAAAATGGCCTGGATTCCGGGTTTACTGGCCACGGAACCGGCTACTGAAGGATTGCTCATGAGAATGGTTTTCCCAGTTTTCTGAATACTCGGACAGCATCCTTCCTCTAGCGCAGAAAACTCTTTCCGGATGGTCACGGAGCTGGCAAAAAAATCCGGCAGCATCATCTCATGCGCAGGGAACTCCTTCCGGATGATGTTTGCTGGTTTCGTAACCATGCGGAACGAGTTCCCTGCGCAAGAGGGAGGATGCTGTTTGACTTCCGATAGTCAGAGCCGGCAAAAACATCCGGAAGGAGTTCCTTTACATCAGGGAGGATGCTTCTTGGCTTTCTGAAAGTTTTTGCTGGTTCCCACATAAGGTATTGGGGTCCTTTTCGACCCCATACTTTAAAAATCGTCATAAATCCAGTTTTTGACCGATTCTGGTTCTTTTGGTCACAAATGAAAGCTTAAGATTTCCCCTTTTCGAAACCGACATAGAAAACCGGATTTGGACACCGGTGGCCACGGGAATCGGCTACAACCGAAAAAGACCTTTTGAGACCCCAACTTTGACGACCTGTATCTCCGGCAAATTTCAACCAATCAGGATGCTCCGGGTTGCATTAAACAGGTATTTACCTGTACTTTGACCACAAATATTAATATCAGGGCCAGGTGACCTACCGGTTCCGGAAATCCGGAACATCCGAAAAGTTCATGTTTTAATGTTTTACACATATATGTGATACAAATACTCTCACAATGGTTGAAATTGATCCATAAAACTTACTAAAAATACAATACACGATTGCCAGAACCACTCTGGAGTGTTAGTGGCCACTTCCGGGTATCCTGGAACCGGTTCCCGGGTACCCGATGAACGGCCAACTTGACTTTTTTGGTGAAAACCCATCATGTTGCACTTCAAACTCCATGAAATTGAAAGATATGTCCATCTTTGGTAATGCCGCTATTAGCTGAGCCATCCTGGCCAATCTGGAACCGGTTACCGGTGGCCCCTTGGGGACACTTCCGGAATATGAGAGAAACCCTATCATCCGATATATCAAACTTCATAAAATTGAAAGATATGTCAATCTACGGTCATGCCGTTGGTCACTGACCCATTCTGGCCAATCTGGAACAGGTTACCGGTGGCCCCTTGGGGAACCTTCCGGAATATGAGAGAAATCCTATCATCCGACATATCAAACTTCATGAAATTGAAAACTACCTTAATCTACGGTTATGACCGTTGGTAGAAATATCTATGAATTTCATGAAGTTTCAGGGGGGGGGGGGGGTTTGCCCAAAGCCCACCCCCCTAGCTAGGTGCCTGCATCCTTCAATTTCATGAAGTTTGATATGTCGGATGATAGGATTTCTCTCATATTCCGGAAGGGTCCCCAAGGGGTCACCAGTAACCTGTTCCAGATTGGCCAGAATGGGTCAGTGAACAACGGCATGACCGTAGATTGACATATCTTTCAATTTCATGAAGTTTGATATGTCGGATTATAGGATTTCTCTCATATTCCGGAAGTGTCCCCAAGGGGCCACCGGTAACCGGTTCCAGATTGGCCAGAATGAGTCAGCAAACATTGGCATGACCGTAGATTTACATATCTTTCAATTCCATAAAGTTTAATATCCAACATGACAAGTTTTCATAAAAATAATCAAGTTGGCCATTTTTCTGGTTTTCGTTTCCATGTTAACTGGCCATTTGGCCAATAAGCATGGTGTTTCTGGAAGGCGTCTTCTGTTTTTGTAGTATGTTTTTTGTTTCAATAAAAAAATATAATTGAAAATGGTGAAAGCTTTTATGTTTTCTTAAAAAAATGATGTCGAATCATTTTCATGAAACTGCCATACACAATAGTTCAGCAACCACCGGTAAGGTTGCCGGGTAGTAATTTGCTAACCCAATTTAGCAACGACCGGTGTGGGACCGGGTGACTAAACTAAAATAGAAGCGTTACGGGTTAATAAAATAGCAACAATTTCCGCAACGCACCGGTAATGATGCTCTAAACACGCCCTCATAAAAATATTAAAAACGACATTGATCGTTGACGCCAAGAAAAAACTCAACTCTCACTAAATACGCCCTCATAAAAATATTAAAAAACGACATCGATCGTTGACGCCAAGCAAAAAAATTCAACTCTCACTAAATACGCCCTCATAAAACCCGATTTAATCCCACCAGGGGTGAGATAGAGCCTTTCTTACTAAAGAATATAACATCTCTCAATTCACAACATCGACTTGATACAAAAAATCTTATGATGAAAGCAAGGTATTATTAATGATGTGTTTTCTAAAAGAAATTGAAAATGCAATTTTCACCTATCGAATATTTTTAATCGTACAAATTCTTAGCTTCCAATGCGCAAGTGACGACACACATCGCGGTTTTGGTTTTCTAGTTTTGGTACGAGCCCAAAACCGAACAAAGCAGGCGTAAAGCAAAACCGAGTTAACCGCACAGTGGGAAGCTTGCCATTCAGCGTCTACGAAAGTGAGAGAGTCAGAGATAGATATTTTTACAACCTCACCACTACACACTCAATCGCAATACCTTAGGTAGATGGCGTCGCGAGCATTGAAAACTTTGAAAACGATATAAAGCTTAGAAGCTTCGAAAGCTCCTATTGGAATCCAATGAACTCTGTTTAATAAAACGACACGACAAATGAAGCCTACTTAAAGGCGATTTTAGGAGCATACGGGAAACAAATTGATTGTACCCGGATGAATGTCCTATGTCAAAAAAGTTTTTGCATAAACATTGGACAGTTATGCAAAAACGGACAGAGCAAAAGAAACCGAAAAGCTACGATGTCTTACATGTTGTAGGAAACATCGGTAGACAAGCAACTACAAACGAGTATAAGTCGAGCCAAACTATATGCGCCAGCATTCTTGCGCCAGTATTCGAAGCTCAACTTGACAACTTGTCGACTTGGCGACGAAGCGTCGAAAATCGATGCAGTGTGATTTTTTAGCGATTTTTCGGTTTAAAATTCATGCTGAATCGACATATTTACGAAGCTGGAAATGACGTCCTGGCTTAAAGTAAAACCTATACCTTTCTTTAGTAAGAAAGGCAAAAGTAAATCGTTCTAAAAATTGATCGGGATTGCCGATCGATGTCGAATTTGTTTCAGATGCTAACTCATGGTCTGTACTATGAATGTAGCAAGAAATTTCGAATAAAATCAGAAATGAAAAATGTTGGCGAAGGTCACCAGGTGGGTTTTTACCTTTTTTTAGGGATTTTGTTTCTTATGGTAGGTCAATCAAACGGCTCTAACTCCAGAACCATATTATGAATCTGGATGAAAATTTGGGAGGTTGTAGGGCTCGAAAAATGCAATTTTGAGATAAATAAAAGGTATGAAAATGAAAAATTTTGACCATATTTTCATTTGAAAACTGTGTATTTTCTGGAAAAGTCTAGACACATCCGAAAACAGATGGATATTTCGAAATTTGCGCGGCAACTCGCCCAGGTTCAGCACACTAGCTTTCATCTGCATTTAGGAGAATTGAAATCGGATTTATGGGAGCTGAGAACGGCGCGACACAAAATTTTGCAAAATTTTACCACATACGAACATCACTCGACCTCCACGGAATTTATTTTCTCAAAATTCGAGGGTTCGAGATAGACGAGTTCTGTCAAGGTGAATCGATAGAGCGTCGAAAATCGATGCAGTGTGATTTTTTAGCGATTTTTCGGTTTAAAATTCATGCTGAATCGACATATTTACGAAGCTGGAAATGACGTCCTGGCTTAAAGTAAAACCTATACCTTTCTTTAGTAAGAAAGGCAAAAGTAAATCGTTCTAAAAATTGATCGGGATTGCCGATCGATGTCGAATTTGTTTCAGATGCTAACTCATGGTCTGTACTATGAATGTAGCAAGAAATTTCGAATAAAATCAGAAATGAAAAATGTTTGCGAAGGTCACCAGATGGGTTTTTACCTTTTTTTAGGGATTTTGTTTCTTATGGTAGGTCAATCAAACGGCTCTAACTCCAGAACCATATTATGAATCTGGATGAAAATTTGGGAGGTTGTAGGGCTCGAAAAATGCAATTTTTGAGATAAATAAAAGGTATGAAAATGAAAAATTTTGACCATATTTTCATTTGAAAACTGTGTATTTTCTGGAAAAGTCTAGACACATCCGAAAACAGATGGATATTTCGAAATTTGCGCGGCAACTCGCCCAGGTTCAGCACACTAGCTTTCATCTGCATTTAGGAGAATTGAAATCGGATTTATGGGAGCTGAGAACGGCGCGACACAAAATTTTGCAAAATTTTACCACATACGAACATCACTCGACCTCCACGGAATTTATTTTCTCAAAATTCGAGGGTTCGAGATAGACGAGTTCTGTCAAGGTGAATCGATAGAGCGTCGAAAATCGATGCAGTGTGATTTTTTAGCGATTTTTCGGTTTAAAATTCATGCTGAATCGACATATTTACGAAGCTGGAAATGACGTCCTGGCTTAAAGTAAAACCTATACCTTTCTTTAGTAAGAAAGGCAAAAATATAAAAAAAAACTTTGATCGCTGACGCCAAGAAAAAAAATCAGCTCTTTCTAAATACGCCCTCATAAAAATATTTAAAAGAAACTTTGATCGTTGAAGCCAATAAAAAAACTCAACTCTCACTAAATACGCCCTCATAAAAATATTTAAAAAACGACATTGATCGCTGACGCCAAGAAAAAAAATTCAACTCTCACTAAATACGCCCTCATAAAAATATTTAAAATACGACATTGATCGTTGACGCCAAGAAAAAAAAATCAACTCTCACTAAATACGCCCTCATAAAAATATAAAAAAAAAACATTGATCGCTGACGCCAAGAAAAAAAATTCAGCTCTTACTAAATACGCCCTCATAAAAAAATTTAAAAAAAACTTTGATCGTTGAAGCCAATAAAAAAACACAACTCTTACTAAATACGCCCTCATAAAAATATTTAAAAAACGATATTGATCGCTGACGCCAAGAAAAAAAATTCAACTCTCACTAAATACGCCCTCATAAAAATATTTAAAAAACGACATTGATCGTTGACGCCAAGCAAAAAAATTCAACTCTCACTAAATACGCCCTCATAAAAATATTAAAAAAGCTTTGATCGTTGAAGCCAATAAAAACTCAACTCTTACTAAATAAGCCCTCATAAAAATATTTAAAAACTATATTGATCGGTGACGCCAAGAAAAAACTCAACTCTCACTAAATACGCCCTCATAAAAATATTTAAAAAAACTTTGATCGCTGACGCCAAGAAAAAAATTCAGCTCTTACTAAATACGCCCTCATAAAAATATTAAAAAAACTTTGATCGTTGAAGCCAATAAAAACTCAACTCTTACTAAATAAGCCCTCATAAAAATATTTAAAAACTATATTGATCGGTGACGCCAAGAAAAAAACTCAACTCTCACTAAATACGCCCTCATAAAAATATTTAAAAAAAACTTTGATCGCTGACGCCAAGAAAAAACTCAGCTTTTACTAAATACGCCTTCATAAAAATATTTAAAAAAAAACTTTGATCGTTGAAGCCAATAAAAAAACTCAACTCTTACTAAACACGCCCTCATAAAAATATTAAAAACGACATTGATCGTTGACGCCAAGAAAAAACTCAACTCTCTTTAAATACGCCCTCATAAAAATATTAAAAAAACTTTGATCGTTGAAGCCAAGAAAATAACTCAACTCTTACTAAATACGCCCTCATAAAAATATTTAAAAAAAAACATTGATCGCTGACGCCAAGAAAAAAAACTCAACTCTTACTAAATACGTCCTCATAAAAATATTTTAAAAAATCTTTGATCGTTGAACCCAAAAAAAACTAAACTCTTACTAAATACGCCCTCATAAAAATATTTAAAAAACGACATTGATCGTTGACGCCAAGAAAAAAACTCAACTCTTACTAAATACGCCTTCATAAAAATATTAAAAAAACTTTGATCGCTGACGCCAAGAAAAAACTCAACTCTTACTAAATACGTCCTCATAAAAATATTTTAAAAATCTTTGATCGTTGAACCCAAAAAAACTAAACTCTTACTAAATACGCCCTCATAAAAATATTTAAAAACGATATTGATCGCTGACGCCAAGAAAAAATCAAACGAAAAAAACGAAACTATTGGCACTACGCCCCCCGGGGCATGGCCTTCCTCTAACGTGGGATTTCTGCTCCAGCGCCTCTGACGAGACAGGAGAAACCGGGACCGACGTTTTACTTCACCATCCGATAGAAGCTCAGTGGATAAGGCGGGAATCGAACCCGCGTCTCATCGGGATCGGCAGCCGAAGCCGCTACCCCTGCGCCACGAGACCCACCCAAGAAAAAAAATCAACTCTCACTAAATACGCCCTCATAAAAATATAAAAAAAAACTTTGATCGCCAAGAAAAAAAATCAGCTCTTTCTAAATACGCCCTCATAAAAATATTTAAAAGAAACTTTGATCGTTGAAGCCAATAAAAAAAAAACTCAGCTCTCACTAAATACGCCCTCATAAAAATATTTAAAAAATGACATTGATCGCTGACGCCAAGAAAAAAAACTCAACTCTCACTAAATACGCCCGCATAAAAAATATTTAAAAAAAACTTCGATCGTTGAAGCCAAGAAAATAACTAAACTCTCACTAAATACGCCCTCATAAAAATATTAAAAAAAAAACTTTGATCGCTGACGCCAAGAAAAAAAATTCAGCTCTTACTAAATACGCCCTCATAAAAATATTAAAAAATTTTTGATCGTTGAAGCCAATAAAAACTCAACTCTTACTAAATAAGCCCTCATAAAAATATTTAAAAACGATATTGATCGCTGACGCCAAAAAACTCAACTCTCACTAAAAACGCCCTCATAAAAATATTTAAAAAAACTTTGATCGCTGACGCCAAGAAAAAACTCAGCTCTACTAAATACGCCTTCATAAAAAACTTTGAACGCTGACGCCCAAATCAAAAATCAACTCTTAATAAACAAACCCTCATAGAATAATTTTGAAAAAACTATTATCGTTGACGCCCAGAGAATAACTAAACTCTAACTAGAAACACCCTTATCAAAAATTATTGAAAAAAAAACTTAGATAATTAACGCCAAGAGAAAATTTCAATTCTCAATTCAAATTCAGCAAAATCGATTTCGAGTGGTGTGCCGCGTAAAATGCCCCTAAGCCTTTGTATGGGCAGCTTCGAAGTTTCTATGGAAACCTGTACGGACGAATCAATCAATTTATTTAAAAAAGCTAAAATGCTGGTAAATTAGGTTTGAGAACGTTCTATTGGTGTTTAAAATTAGGGCATTTAGCCTCAACTGTAAACGAAAATCAACAAATTCGAAATCGAATTTTTCAAATTATGCTCAAATTTAGTGGGGCTATTGATCTATTAAAACACGGCACCGCCCCAAAGTTTTGCGATTTTCGTCAATTTTCCAAAAACCTCTTTTTTATTGAGCATGTCTTTGAAACAAAAATTAATAGAGCAAAACTCGACTATTATTATTAAAAGAAGTTGGACGCTGAATTGCGTCCCGCCCATGTGGATCAATCGGACCGCGCACTGGACTCACAATCCAGAGGTTGCAGGTTCGAATCCGCGGCGGGCGCTCTAAAATTCTAAGTGTAAATATGGGAATCCGGCGCCGTCGCTCCGTGCCGTACTCAAACACTTAGGAGCCCAGGGCGGCGAAGTTCTTGTAGTTAAAAGGAAGACACTAGTGGTTGGTACTAGCAATGGTGGCCGACAGCTTCGTTGGACGCTGAATTGAATGATGTCAACAGATCTTCGATTGGTGCATTGAGCATTTTAAGCAATTGAAAACTTTTTCAAGCATTTTTTTCAACTTACATGTGATTTAATTTCAAATGATTTAGATGTTTTTTGGATTGATATGTAAATAAATCCATCGACTTTTAGCGACTTTTCTGAAGAATTATCATTTATAATTAAAACAATCTTCAAAATAAAAAGATGCATTAAACTCCTCGACGAAATATTTCAATAAACCTCGAAATGTTTTGAGAATAAACCTCTTTTCATGGTGCCAAATATCACCTGCGATTTTTATTTTAACTTAGGCCGTTGTTTTTTGAAGTTTATGTCCCTCGACTCTGACAAAAGTCAAGGGGAGCAAAAATAAAAAGTTAAAAATGAAATTACAGGCCACAGTTTTAACATGTTCAATACACCTGTCCAGTCGTTTTGCAATCATAAGTTTCCAAAATTTAATATTATTAAAAAATTGCGAGAAAAATGTTATAAATAACACTGATACAAATCTTGTAAGCATATCCGGTAACTCTATGTTTATGAATTCGTAAATTTGGATTTTTTTTCAAAATCGTCAAAATTTTTCTCGAACTCGATGTAAATGTAACTCGATGTTGTCTTCGGCAAACTTGTTCCTTAAAATACGAACAATAACCTTATGACGTTTTTGAAAAATAAAAAAAAATCCATAAAACGGTAATAACCAAATTGTGCTGATTTCCTCTAAAAATTGATTTTGTTTCGGGGTTCAATCTGTGAACACAGAAAATCAATTCCCGAAATCGTGAAAATTGTTCATGAATGTGAGAACCACGAAGAAATATATTCATGTTAGTAGTGTAAATGTACCAAACTCATGAATAAATTCCTCCGCGGTTCTAACATTCTTGAACAGAATTCACGATTAAGGGAATTGAATTTTGTCTGTGTACTACAGCTGAATAGAGTCATTTGTATTTATTTTTTGTGCATCCCTCCCTGAAAAAATGGGGCAAAACAAATTATTGATGAAAAATATTAACTTTTGGAATCATGTACAATAGATTGTACATTATTTAGGATTTAATATCGTTAAGTTTTATAATTTAAATCATATAGAGCATTCAGAAATTTACAAAATAGGATTTAGGGATCGCAGAAATTAAAATATATAATGAGTTTATTGATGTTGTTTGCGCATGCAAAAGGTTCAGATTGTAGATATGTATCAGTTCAGTTAGATCTAGTACTACAGAATAATTCTAAGCATCTTCAAATGAGTTCTTGGCATTGTTATAGAATTTCCCGCTAGAACTACCAGCTTTGGTCACAAGAATCTCCTCTAGAAGTGGCAATTGCTCCATGAGACACAGTACAGAACAGATCAGACAGAACAGAACCGTCCTGTTCTGAAATACAGCTCAAGATGTAGAAAGATACAGTTTTCTCGTCTAATTACCGTCCAGTACAGTTCAATAAACCGACAGAAACCAAGAACAATAAAGTTTTGATTACAAATAACTGTGCACTAGCTAACCCGCGAGCTTCAGTTCTGTCCAGATCCGATTATGCCACGAACCAAGCACCAGACGCTCTTATGTGCGTTAAGATTATTTTTTAACATTACTGTTACAATATATAATGCAAATATCACGTTTTGGCAAAAAATGTTTGAATTTTAGCCAAGGGACAAAAACTTTAAATTATTTTTTTACTAGCCATAACCAATTCCACCACAATTCATCATTTTGTATCAAAAATCAGCGCCCAAGGAAGGTTTGTCAACTGCGTTAACATATGGCACTGAAATAAACGCCTATGTTGACTGTATACGCCCTTCCTACCACACACATACACCCCTAACGCCCTATTGGGGAAAACACCCCCCATTGAAGAATCCTGGATACGGGCCTGTAGATACCTAATGCAATGCAGTTTTCATGGCAAACCAAACCATAACAAACCCCAACTCGATTTTTTATAGCAAGTCTGTTTACATCGTGTCAATTTAGCTAACACTTTTGAAGAACTTTTTCGTGTTTTAAACCGATCATTTTCACCCGCGACGTGATTATCGCGTTCTAGTCCGTCTCGGCGAGGTGAAGTTTTTTACTATTAGTGACAATTAAGTTAATTTAGTTAAGTTTATCTTGGAGAAATTTCTGCTGTTGTTACCTTCTATCCTGCTCGTCACCTATCGCTTGGCTGCTCTATCATCTGGCTGCCAGCCTTGGGCTCGGCGATACAGACAAAACATGACGCGTCCGCAGCTTTGCGCGGCCGATGTCTGCAGTAACCCTGGCGTGAGGCAAAACAACAAACTCATTCAGTGCTACGGCGGTTGCGACAAAAGCTTCCACTGGAAGTGTATTGGACTCACAGCTGCCGGCTCTTCAGCGCTGAAAGACAACCCAGAAATGTTTTGATTCTGTGAAAATTGCAAGAACAACTCTCTGTTTCGACTTCACCGCAAGGTGGGATATATTTATGAAACAGTTGAGGCCACCCGCATTCTCCTGAGACGTATGGAAACCAACCTCGAGTCGAAAATCGAAACTTGCTACAACATGATTGGAAACCTCTCCAAGCTGAACCAGCTATCGTTCGCTACTCTGGAAGCCTGCCATGGTGACTTACACAACACTGCTGCCCTGGATCTCTCTATTCGTTCGGTTGGCGATAATGCCGCAGAATCAGCTGCTGACGCAAATGGGAAACGCAAACTCAGCGAGGGCAGCGTTGATGTTGACGCCGAATTTGCTGCCGGTGACGACGTTGCTGTTCAAGAATGCCCTTCGAAGCGTAAAAGGAACAGCCCTTCTCCTGCCGCTGAAGATCTTGCCGACCTTCCCACTCCTACCTTCGCTTCTGTAGTTGCTGGTGTAACCTCACCTACTGAGCTTCCTGAACAGCCTGCCCAGAGCGCTGTACCTCCGCTCGCTGCTCCCCGTTCAACCTGAACCTGGACTACCTGTTCAAGCTACCGACCCTGTGGTTGAAGAACCTCAGTTTCCACGGGTAATTACACAACAAGTATATGTCCAGCCGAAGCAGGACGTGATACTGCACCACAAATAAGTTATCCCGAATTTCACCAGTACCGTCAGTGGGGGTGACATTGGGTCTGGGGGGTGAGATTGGGTCAAAATGATTTTTTACGGATTTTACCATTTCTCAGATTCTTTTCAATGAAACTGAATTCTGTTAAAAGGGTTGTGTAGGGGACATCTTAAGATGACTTCGCTGAAAAAAATTCGTTCCTAAAACATATCCTGTTATTTTGGCAGATGTCTAAAGTTGGGGTACGTTTTTGGCCAAAAATGACCTCTCGAAAAATCATTTTTCTAATATTTTTGTTAGAATTGCTCGAAAACTACCCAAGTGTTTGAAAATCTCCACTTCAAACATTGTAGCGTGTCAATACGATTCCCTCGAACAAGAAACGCTGTTGGATGACTTTTTTTACCATATCTTTGTATTTCAGCATCATTTTAGTTTCATTTGACCCAATGTCACCCCTCTAAGGGTGAGATTGGGTCAATTTTCAAACAATTGGCATTTAAGGTAGTGTTCATCAAAATCGACCATATTTTGGGAAAATGTTAGTAAACTATCTAAGAACAAATCTACGTTAAAAGATTTTCGATGTTATTTAAATTGTTTTTGTTATTAAGAAATTTCGAGAGGTGTTTCGTTTTTTGACCCATAGTCACCCCCACTGACGGTACTACGTTCAATTCGACGACAACGGCAAAGTGATTCGTCGATCATACGACCCACCGACCCAAACGGCCTCCACCTACCATCGAGCTCGCTATGGATGTTTCGACAAGCCCTGTGAGCAATCTACAGACCAGTGCCGAGCATCCACTGGAAGCTGAATCTGTTCTGCCCGCTGCTTCCGCTGATGGTGGAATCTCATCCTGCGCACCTTTGCCTGCAGTTCAACATTTTGTCACAGGTAATTGCACAAATTGTATATGTCCAGCCGAAGCTGGACAAGATACCGCACTGCCTCAAGGAAATTCCGCACCTCCCACAGCCTCGAACACACCTTCATCTCTCGAGGCCGACGCTAGCCATTTGTCTGGTGAGACACCAAACTCCTTCGGACAACCAACGTCTAAACGAGCCAGGCATTCCGCATCTTCAACCTTCCGATCAGCAAACTACTCGACGCAACCCGGTGCTTTCGGGATCCGCTGTTCATCCAGCGCCGCACCTGTCACCACCTTACCTGGATTACCGACGCCGAACCTAGTCGAGCCCTCCACATCTTTAACCTTCCGTGCAGGTAATGCTCGTACGGGTATATGTCCGGCCGAAGCCGCAGGTGCTGCCGCCCCTCATTCGGTTTCCAAACCGTTCCAACAAACTATTCGACGCAACCCGGTGCTTTCGGGACCCGCTGCTCATCCAGCGCCGCAACTGTCACCACCCTACCTGGATTACCGACGCCGAACCTAGTCGAGCCTTCCACATCTTTAACCTTCCGTGCAGGTAATGCTCGTTCGGGTATATGTCCGGCCGAAGCCGCAGGTGCTGCCGCCCCTCATTCGGTTTCCAAAACGTTCCAGCAAACTATTCGACGCAACCCGGTGCTTTCGGGACCCGCTACTCATCCAGCGCCGCAACTGTCACCACCCTACCTGGATTACCGACGCCGAACCTAGTCGCGCCCTCCGCATCTTTAACCTTCCGTGCAGGTAATGCTCGTTCGGGTATATGTCCGGCCGAAGCCGCAGGTGCTGCCGCCCCCTCATTCGGATTCCCAACCGTTCCAGTTTTTCGTTTCGGATCACAAGCTTACAATGCCTTCCAAACATCACAATCAACATTGGCTGGGTTCCATCTTCCTGTAGCCAACAGAAGTACGGCATTCTCGCTTGCTGCCAACACTACAGTGCAACCACTCAACAACAATCCACAATCTGTGCAACAACAAAAAGCTGCTCGTCCCCGGAACCGGAAGCAGCTACAGCCCCACGTACAGCCCTTCCTACAACCACCAATAGCTCAACACAATTTGGCTCCTCCTCTTCAGAAAACTGCCCCGGCTTTTACCTGCAAGCATTTCTATGTTAAACCGTTTGATCCCGCAACAACGGCCGAGCAAAGCGCTAATTACATCCAAAGCCGTACCGGCTGGAGCTATGATAACTTCAACTGTCAACGACTGACTTCTGAGTCTCGTTCAGACTCTCGACCACTAACATTCGTGTCGTTCAAAGTTACCGTACCCGATGTTGTAGCTTTTACCAATGTTATTACCAACTCAATACTCTGGCCCGACTTTGTTAGCGTCGATTCGTTCACTTCAAGGCGTCGTTCATAGCAATCAAAGCCCTGCTCAGCTCCCGCTTCCGTAACATCTAATACCAGACGACACATTCTTTCTGTTTACTACCAAAATCTTGGCGGCATGAATAGTTCCTTAGCTGAATACAAGCTCGCGTGCTCCGATGCTTCTTATGACCTTTATGCCTTTACCGAAACTTGGTTACAGTCCCATACCCTATCCAGCCAGCTATTTGATGACACTTATGAAGTTTACCGGAAGGATAGGTCAAGTTCTACTAGTTCGAAATCCAGTGGGGGCGGTGTTCTTCTTGCTGTACGCAAAGAACTTAAATCACGTGAAATGAAGGTCCCAGACACTTCCGAAGTCGAACTCGTCTGGGTAATTCTCCCTTTGACTGAGAAATCCGTTCACATTTGCGTCGTTTATCTTCCACCGGACCGTGTCAACGATTCTGAGCTTGTCGAGCGTTATACCCAGTCCCTCTTGTGGGTCGTCTCAAAATTGAAAGCTAATGACAGTATCTGCGTCCTGGGCGACTTTAATCTCAGCTGCCTCAAATGGACTTCCGACAAAGATGGTTCCCTTTTCGTCAACGTTAGCAGGTCTACCGTTAGCACAGTGACAGCGCGCTTTTTGAATGACCACCATCTGGCAAATCTTGCTCAAATTAGTGAAATCACAAACGAAAACAACGCTTTGCTTGATCTTTGTTTTGTCAGCAACGATGTTACGGAATATTACCGAGTTTCCCGCGCGCTTGCACCTCTGGTAAAAGATGTCCGGCATCATTCTCCGCTGCACCTGAGTATTTCCGATAGCGCTCCCTGTAAGTTCGCCGATAGTAAGACTGCTGTATACTACAACTTCAAAAAAGCTGACTACATTGGAATGAACAACTTCCTGAACAACATGAATTGGGAGGAACTGCTTGCATCACGGAATGTCCATTCTGCTGCTGAGGTTTTTTCTCACGTTCTATTGTACGCAATTGACCAGTTCGTTCCCAAGAAGTGTCGGAAACCTCCTGTCACTCCGGAATGGTCCACTCCTGCTCTCAAACGACTAAAATCTTCCAAACGTTCGGCGTTGAAATGCTTCTCGAAGAGCCATTCTAGCTTCTACCGTCTCCAGGTCAACAACATCAACAATCGGTACAAGCACCTTAACAAGAAATTGTTTCTCGCGCATCAGATTAGAGTTCAAAAACACCTGAAGAAAAATCCTAAAGGGTTTTGGAACTACGTGAAAAAACAGCGGAGTGAGTCCGGCCTTCCAAATTCCATGGTTCGCGACGGCGTCGATGCAACAAATACGAGAGAAATTTGTGATGCGTTCCGTGCCCAATTCTCTAGCGTGTTCACATATAACAATCTTTCTAAACAAGTAATATCCAACGCTGCGGCTCGAGTTCCAGAATCGCTACCCATCCCTTCGAACGTCGTCATCTCACACGAAGACTTCAGAACTGCAAATGCCAAGCTAAAATGCTCCCACTCCGCCGGACCTGATGGTATCCCCTCGGTTGTCTTGAAAAGTTGTTCTAACAGCATCTGCCTTCCTCTAACAAAAATCTATAACATGTCTCTTAGCTCCGGGGTGTTTCCTGACCGATGGAAGGAGTCATTTGTTTTTCCGGTATTCAAAAAAAGGCTGTAAACGATAATTTGCAACTACCGCGGAATTGCAGCCCTCTGTGCCATGTCTAAACTTTTCGAGGTTATCGTGCTTAACTTTTTTCTGCATAACTATTCTTCGGGCATTGCGTACGACCAGCACGGATTTCTCCCCAAACGGTCAACTAACACAAACCTTGTGTCTTATGTTTCCACAATACAACGAGCAATCCAAAGTGGGTACCAGGTCGATGCAGTCTACACCGACCTCTCTGCAGCTTTCGACAAGATCGATCATCGAATCGCAATCGCAAAACTTCGTCGTATTGGCTTACACGGGACTTTTCTTGACTGGGTTTACTCCTACCTAACCGGAAGATCGATGCAGGTAAAAATCGCGGATTGCCTTTCATCACCATTCCTTGTGACATCCGGGGTACCTCAGGGCAGCCACTTAGGTCCATTTATATTCCTGCTCTATATCAACGATGTCGACTATCAACTTCGGTGCTCGAAACTTTCTTATGCTGACGATTTCAAACTGTTCACCCTCAGACTGTCGCTTCCTTCAACAGCAAATCAAAGTTTTCTCCGATTGGTGTCAGCTGAACCAAATGGTGTTAAACCCCACTAAATGTTCAGTTATCACGTTTTCACGGAAGAGGTCGCCGGTCTGCTTCGACTACACACTATTTGAAAACTCGTTAAAACGTGATTGTTGTGTCAAAGATTTGGGTGTCATGCTTGACGCAGAACTTTCATTTAAGGATCATGTGGCTTACATGACTTCTAAGGCATCCAAACTGCTCGGTATGATCTTCAGAATGACTAAGTACTTCCGAGATATTCATTGTATAAAAATTTTATATTGTTCACTAGTCAGATCCACCTTGGAATACGGTTCTATCGTCTGGGCACCATTTTATGCAAACGAGATAAATCGAATTGAAGCTGTCCAACGCAAATTCACTCGATTCGCATTGCGGTACTCTCCCAATCAATCTTTGGATTATGCCAGTCGATGTGATTACCTTCATCTTGATTTTTTGTCTGTCAGGAGAGATTTAGCGAAAACCGTGTTTGTTTCTGATCTGTTGAGATCCAACATTGATTGTCCTTACTTGGTCGGACAACTCAACATCAACATTCGCCGGCGAACACTTCGCTCGTTTGCCTTACCCTTTGCTCGCACCAATTACGCCTTCAATGAACCATTCTCCAGCATGTGCAGAGTCTTCAATCGGTGCTACTCGTCCTTCGATTTTAATTTGTCTCGTCCTGTTCAAAAACTTAAATTCTTGACGTTTCTCCGAGAAGAAAATCCCCCACCCCTTAACCCTCTAGTTTAGGTTTACACTTGTAGCTTATTTATTTATTTATTTATATTGTATGTAATTATCGTTAGCCCAATAAGTTAGTTTAAGTAATTATGTAAAAAGCCTTTTTGTCATTTGGACTGTAAATCTGTTGACAATAAAAAAAGAGGTTTTGTGCCTATTTGAGAAGGACCCATCGGTAGGCGATCCACTCAAACGGGCTTTTCCCTCCAAACAAAACAAAACAAAACAAAACCCGGATCCAGCAAAAGACGAAGGAAAATGCTCTGCTGGTAAATTCTTCCGGATAGAGAACTGTCACAGGCTCCCAGGGACAAAAGCACAGTTAGTGCCTTTTTCCGGTCTACGAAGGAAACGCTACACGAGGACGTGGTAGAGTTAGAGAACCAAGGGGCCCTCAAGACAAGTTAATTGATAGGTTTACAAGCAAAACTATTTTCAGGTGATCCGGTTGGCCAACAATCGGACACAGGCCAGACGGGTGTTACGGCAATATTTGTATTTCTTTGAATCCCAAAACATTTGATTGTGTGCATGTGTTTTAAATACTTGTTTTTTTTTAATTAACGAATTTCTCTATTCATTGCTAAATTGCTTCTATCAGCATTTCAACTTGAATTGCAGCACACAAGTGACGATCTTTTAATCAATATTTTGGGCTGTCTCAAAGCATTAAAGCAAATATAAAACAATTAAAACAAAAAGCGCTACGCACAGCAAAACACATCCGTCTCGTGCGGTGGCGCGAAAAGCAGTGACAGCAGCAACAAGCTTTTTCGTTTCTTGCGTTTCTTCTCTTCGCTGCGCTGAAACTTTTTTTTTCTCGCTCTCCCACGATCGCTTTAAAGCTTATTGTTTGAATATTTTCCCGTTCGCATCGAAGTGGCGCTAGTGTTTTGATGACTGAAATTTGACGGAGTTGACGGCATGTGGTACATACCTACGTAGGCGGGACCTTAAGCTGCGACATCTCGGCATGCCATCGGATCGACGTGTGTTTATCAACGAGAACCTGAACGCTGGCACTCGTGAGGTGAAAAAGGTGGCCCTCCTGTTGAAAAAAGTGGGTAAGCTGACATCCGTTTCTACCAAAGGAGGAATAGCCCACCGATCGCTGTTCAGTCTGTTAAAGATCTGGATGACAAAGCGTCAAAGCGTCACTTTTGAAGTTATGTTTATGTTTTATTGTGAAACTTTTAAGATTGTCTTTTTGAAATTTGACTTTAAGAAGCCCGTTGAAACTGCTTCTCTAAAAACACCCCCTACCCCCCTCCCCCTTACACAAACACACACATAATGCCTGTCCCACACAACCACACTTTCACGAACATCCCGGGAGCCGTGCTAAATGCTGCACTTCTCCCTGGTAAGCTCAACATCTGCCACGGCAATTCCCAAAGTCTGTGTGCGAGGAAAAACTCGAAGTTGGAAGAAGTTCGAGCTGTCCTGTCGAGCCACATACACTCAACCCCCGGTGGTTGATCACTTTTTCGTTTGACACTTTTTTAGTGTGTACCCCGTTGGTTGGTCAAAGTTAAACTAAAATGTGACGAACTGTCACTTTTTACACGGCGCTCATGCACACTATTAAAACAAACGTTTGGTAGTGTGTGTGAACTCCGTGTAAAAGGTGTGTCAAACTAAAACGTGACCCCGTTCGTTTGACAACAGTTGGTGTCAAACCATCGGGGTTTGAGTGTAGTTGACATCGCGTGCTTTACTGAGTCTTGGTTGACTGCCTCAAGGAATAACCGCAGCATCGGCGTCCAAGGATACTCTGTCGTACGTAACGATAGGGTGTACAAGCGAGGCGGTGGTATCGCTGTTTACTACAGGGATACTATGTCGTGCACTAAGATCTTCAACACCGAACTAACCACCGAGTCCACCGATAAACCGAGTGTCTAGCCTTGGAATTTCGTCTAAACGGATTCAAAGTTCTGCTGTTAGTCGTCTACAACCCTCCTGACAACAACTGTGCATCTTTCCTCGAGGAAAAGCTGACTAGTCTCACTTTGCGCTACGAGTCGGTCTTTCTGGTTGGCAATTTCAACATTGATTTGCTTCAAGCGAGCAATAAGCGTACGCTGCTCCTCTCAGCATTCGAAAGTTTTTCACTCGTTCCTTACGGCTGCGAACCGACCCATTACCACGATACTGGATGCTCTCAACTGGATCTGTTAGTGACCAACGACAGGGACAAAATCCTACGTTTCGGGCAAGTCGATTTTCCGGGATTGTCGCAGCATGACCTGGACTTTGACGCTACGCAAACTCCCACAGTGAACAACTATCGTGACTACGTGCATTTTGATGCTGATGCCCTGAAGACCGCCACAATCAGTATTCCATGGAGAAACTTCTACGCAATCTCGAACCCCAACCACTCCTTGGAGTTCTTCACGGAAAAACTCAAAATTGTGCACGACACCTGTTTCCCGCTTCGGACGAGCTCTCGTCGCAATGCATCTAACAGATGGTTTACAGCTGATGTTCAACGAGCAATTCTAGAACGAGACCTGGCGTACAAGGATTGGCGAACTGCTGCGCCGAACGTAAAGGACCTAAAGCGACATACGTATAAAACGCTGCGAAATCGTGCGAACTCTGTCATCGAACGGGCGAAAAGACGTTTCTCGGTGGTCACCTGGACGCAAACATCCCATCAAAGCTGCTCTGGAACCGCGTGAAGAATCTTGGAGTTGGAAAAGACAAATCATCTCAACCATGTGACCACGATCCCGATGAAGTCAACCGTATGTTTCTCTCGAGCTTCACACAAGATGAAACTAGGAACGCTCAACACGCAAGAACACTGCCATCTCAGTACAATTTCTCGTTCCGCAACGTTCTATACTGGAAGGTTGTCAACGCCATCTGTGAAGTAAAGTCGAACGCTGTAGGGATGGACGGTTTGCCAATCAGGTTTCTGAAAATCGTGCTGCCACTTGTAATCCAACAAGTAACCCACATGCTTAACCTGTTCATCAATACATCTACCTTTCCCAACCATTGGAAGCATGCTAAAGTTCTGCACCTAAAGAAAAAAACGAACTCAAACGACGTGACGAACTTGCGACCGATCAGCATTCTATGCTCGTTGTCCAAAGCATTTGAGAAGCTTCTCGATCAGTAAATGGCGAACTACATCGATAACAACCATCTTCTAACAGAATATCAAGCAGGTTTCCGGAAAAGCGTCAAACCTGCAGCGCTTCGCGTCCACGACGATCTGGCGTCCACAATCGACGGGCGTGGGGTTGGTGTACTAATCCTGTTGGACTTCTCAAAAGCTTTCGATACTATCCCCACAACAAACAAAGCTGGAAACCCAATTCAACTTTTCTTCGCCTGCCTTGAACTTGATGAACTCCTACCTACAGTACCGTAAACTGGGGTCAATTGGGACAAATGGGGCGAATTGGGACAGCAGTTTTAACCATGTTGGAGTACAATATTTTGATTTTTCATGATGGTTTCGGTTAGAACAGACTCAGGCCAACAAAATGTGTACATCAATTTTTAAATTTGTTCATTTGTTCATTCAGCAGAAATTCGTCACCAACGGCTCTAGAGATCAGGAGTGAAGCAGCCAAGGAAATTGCCTGGTGAAGCAGCCACCGACCGAAGAAGATGAACCAACGTTATCCGCTGAATACTTCGGCAAGAGGCGTGATACCATCATGTGCACATCGCGAAAAACTCGGATCTGAGTTCAGGAGCGCAGCACGACGTGGATTTTAACATCTTCGACGAGGAGGACAAAGGAACAGCGTTACCCGGATTTTCAACAAGCAACAAAATTTAAAGTGAAAAAAAAATCTAAATTCAAAATTCAAAAATACTTTTCCAAATTTGATAAATTAAGTGAGTGTGTGTGAGTGAAACCAAATCAGCAATTCGAAAATCATTTTAAAAAATCAGCATGACTAGATTAACTAATTAGACAAAAGGAAAAATACGATTCAAAATTTATTTTTCAGAAGGTGTGTGAGTGAAAAATAGTAGTTTATGCAACAAGTTGCAAAAAGAGGATTTTTTTCAGCATGAGTCATACATTTATCCAACGAGGTTCACCGAGTTGGATAAATACGACGAGTCCTGAAAAAATCAAGTTTTCCAACGAGTTCCAAACAACATTTTTTGCATTTCCGAAAAACACCCTTTGAGTGAAATTTTAAGTCAAATTTTCATGTATTTTGTCAATAAATCAAAAAAATGTTGAAAAGTATTACTTTTCAAAACAAGAGCTGAAAAGTTCAACTTTTCAGCACCCATTTCAGTGCTGAAAAGTAGAACTTTTCAGCATTTATATATATATATTTATATTTTGAAAAGTGTTGCTTTTCGATTCTGTTATTTTTGGTACAGAAAAGTAGGCTAATTCGTCGTTCAAGAATGACTGGAAAAGTAAATAGTTTCACGACGGAATTGCAAAAAAAAAACATTTCAAAAAATTTAAGTTAATCGAGTGTGTTTGAAATTGTTATGAGGAAACATTACAATGAAATAATAGTTTGTTTGTAATAGCTTATTACAAGTCTTAATTTGTAATTCAGAGTAACACAAATGTAACAAACGAAGATGTAATTAAGGATTACGTAATCTTTGATTACAAATATTTGTAACACTGAATTACAAAACAGCAATAACTATAATGATTCATACATCACCATAGAAGCTTAAGATATTTCAAACTCGCTAAGTGACCTGTTTGGTAGTTCTTTCCGCTGGAAAATTTCTATGCAGTCGATACGGATCGAGACGATCCTTTCTTGTTGAGGGAGCAGTTACGGAAATTGCTTTCCGCATAATTGATCGACGCCACCAACATCGTCAACACAGCCGACAACAGTAACCCAAACTGCGAAGTAAGCTAAACTTCGTTTACCTCGCCGCGATTAAAGCAACACGCAGAAAAATGTTTTGTAGAATCAGCCTGTTCGAGGTTTGATTCAACAAATTTTTTGTTGAATATGATCAACGCCGATTTTGCTTTGAAACAAACCTTGATTTTCTCAATTCCACAAAAATCTTTTGTTGTTTTGAAAAAGTTGCTTTGACGTTTAGCGTTGATTCA
This sequence comes from Culex quinquefasciatus, assembly GCF_015732765.1. Classification (NCBI taxonomy): domain Eukaryota; kingdom Metazoa; phylum Arthropoda; class Insecta; order Diptera; family Culicidae; genus Culex; species Culex quinquefasciatus. The sequence goes on along the minus strand of NC_051861.1, from coordinate 65,572,959 downwards.
ACAAATATCTTGATTTTCAAATCAACAAAATGTTTTGTTGATTCAAATATGCCTTATTTTTCTGCGTGAAGTAACTCGATTATTGCTCAGTAAGCAAAACCTCAGTACCTCATGTGTGAGGCTCTGGGGGACTTTTCGATTACAATAAAATCAGAACGTTTTGGACAGTCAAACTCAACACTTTGGAGTAATTAATTAAGAGAAACCACCCTTGCATAATGGGACATTTATAACTGTTATATAACAAATACTATTACAGAAATCGAAAAAGGTGCAAAAAAAGTTTGTACACCTTTTGAAAAATTAACATAAATAATGTTATTTGTTGACAAAGCACCATAAATCCAGTCTCCCAACTCCAAATAGGCATCCTTCACTGATTAAAAAAATAATTTGGATTGAATATAAAGTTTACTAATCACTTAGTATAAAAGTTTATATAACTCTGAAAATTCTATATAAAACTTATCTAAGCTTAATTTTGTAAACTTTCAATTAAACTAAATGTCAATATATTACCATAGAATTGCTAAATAAACATTTTGGAGTGGGTATAACACCGTTTGGGGGTCTTTGTATCGCTAGAATAGATTTTTTGTTGGAATTTCATACCAACTCGGAATTACGCAGTCGGAAAATCAGCTGGCATCCGAACCGGTCCACGATTCACAAGTCAACCTATGTAGCATCAGAAAGGGCATACAATTTCCGATCTTCTGATACCCAGACAACTAGGTTTTCTATAAAACCCACGTTCTTAAATACCTAAGCAAAAAGTTAGTTTGATCCACGAGAACAAAAATTACGAAGGTCCATACATTTTTGGCAGGTTGCTCAAACGAAACCATAACAACGTTTTTGCCTAACGTGGGTTTTATAGAAAACCTAGATGTATGGGTATCAAAAGATCGGAAGTTTTATGCCCTTTCTGATGCTACATAGGTTGACTTGTAAATCGTGGGCCGGTTCGGATGCTGGCGGATTTTCCGACTACGTAATTCCGGGTTGGTATGAAATTCCAACGAAAAATCTATTCTAGCGATACAAAGACCCCCAAACGGTGTTATACCCACTCCAAAATGTTTATTTAGCAATTCTATGGTAATATATTGACATTTAGTTAAATTGAAAGTTTACAAAATTAAGTTTAGATAAGTTTTATATAGAATTTCCTGAGTTTTATAAACTTTTATACTAAGTGATTAGTAAACTTTATATTCAATCCAAATTATTTTTTTAATCAGTCAAGGATGCCTTTTTGGAGTTGGGAGACTGGATTTATGGTGATTAGTCAACAAATAACTTTATTTATGTTAATTTTTCGAAAGGTGTACAAACTTTTTTTGCACCTTTTTTGATTTCTGTAATAGTATTTGTTATATAACTTTTAATGGAAATCATCTTTTCATGAGCTTTTTATAGCAAAATGTTCGGCATGAGTTTCTGAACAAAACGTAGTACTAAGTTTCTGTCAAACTTTAAATGGTGTACATCTGGGATGGGATAAACAAAGAGAAAAAAACCTATTGTCAAACTAAACCACTTTCAACATGGCCGCTTCTGTCAACCTAAACCAGTCCTTTCTTATGAGGAGAAAATGAGAAGTATTGTAATTTGAGTTGAAAAAAAAATAAAACAAATTTAAATCAATTTCACAAATAATTGTAAATTGAATTAATAGATTGATTAAAATATTTTCAATTGAAAGGCATTTATTTCTATCGTACACCGAATGTTGACTTATCAGCATTTTCACTTAAAAAAACAATACATTTCATGAACCGACTATTCTTTTGCCCATTTAAAACTATTGTTATTTTTTTTGAGCGTCACATAGAAATGTCATCTAGATTGAACAATATTAAACCTGTGCTTCCCATGAAATTAAAATGTGGCGTGAAGAAACAACATTGTAGAACAGGATTTAAAAAGCAAACAAAAATAATGGCCACAGTTTAGCCTATTTGACTTTTTTCGCACTTTATTTCAACACATTGCCACAAATTGAAAAACAAACTTTTATGCTCTTTGAAGTGAATGAATTGGTACAAATTTGAATGTTTGCCAGCCATTTCTTTCGATTCTGACGCCTTAGGGCGTGCGACCTAAGGAATGTTGACTTTCTTTAAAGTTGAGTAAAAATTGCCGTTGAATTCGACGTGCTCCTCTTTGGGGAACTGGGAAAGATTTATTTACTTTCTTTGCGTAACGGGACAACGACAGGAGCAGATAAAAAAAATCTCCCCTCCCATTTAATGACTTGCAGGCTCGCTTGCAGGCTTTTTAGGATTTTTTTAGATTGAGGTAAGAAAACGCATTTAAATCATATTGCATTTTTCACATCTAAATGAAAATTAAAAATCTTTCATATAAAAAACACATTAAAAATTGAAGAAGTGAACATTTTTTGACTCATCTTTGATTTGCCAACCATTTCAAGTAATTTGTATCCGGCAGCTCCTTATGAACGGATCCACCGTAAAACGATGGAATATAAACTCAGGATTCTCCACCCACGTCCAACCGCAAACTTTAACAGCCAAATTCAAAAAAAAAACTGCGAGGAGAAACTAAACAACAAGTCATCCACATACTTGAGCACTGAGTTGAAAAACATCATCAAGAAAATTTGAATTGTCAAGCTATCTTAATCACAGATTGCTTGATATTTGTTTTCGAACACGAATTTTCTTGCAAAAAACAGAAGAAGAATACAAACGTAAACACTCAAAAAGAAGACTCTATCCAGCCGTCCCGTCCCAGGTGTACATGTTTCATCACAAAATGTGCATAGTGCCCAAGAGGTGTAAATACTTTTTTTACATACTGTACGAGGACGGCAGCAGACAGTGTTCTGTGATGATCGCTGCTCAGATTGTGCTGAGCCAACATCGGGCGTCCCGCAAGGATCAATAATCGGTCCTAGATTGTTCTGTTGCCACATCAACGATCTACCGAACGTTCTCTAACACTGCTCCATCCAATTGTACGCAGATGATGTCCAGCTCTACATCCGTGGTGTTGGTCCATGCGCGCGTGATTTGATCAGAATGGCTAATCAGGACCTCCAGAATGTTGCCGATCGGTCGACCCGAAATCGTTTGCTCGTGAATCCCGCTAAAAGCAAGGCCCTCTTTATTCAAAGTGCGAACCGCAGAGGTGACTCTGTTCCCGACCTGCGCTTCGAAATGAATGGTGAGCAAATTCAGTGGACAGAACGTGCAAGCAACCTTGGATTCATCTTCCAGAGCGACCTGCAGTGGGACGGTCTTGTGTCACAGCAATGTGGCAAAATCTACGCCGGCCTTCGCACACTCTACAGCTGCATACCGACTGCACCCGTGGCTACAAAGCTGAAGCTGTTCAAAGCCCTAGTCCTGCCTCACTTTTTATTCGCCGACGTTTTCTTTGTCCGTCTTTCATCGAGTCTGTTCAATCGACTACGTGTGGCCCTCAACTGCTGCGTACGTTACGTTTACGGATTGCCGAGGCGTGACCACGTGAGCCACCTACAAAAGAACCTCGTTGGATGTCTGATGCAAAACCTATTTGCGTACCGATCTGGTCTGTTCTTTAGAAACCTGATGTCGACCCAAACACCACCAGCGCTCTACCAGAAACTCATCCATGCAAGAAGCCGACGTCTACGCAACTTGGTCGTCCCAGCGAACCGTACAGCTGGATATGCCTGCACTATGTTCGTCAGAGTGGTTGTGTACTGCACAGAAAAAAATATGTGAATTTACTCGACACGGAAAAAATGAATCACATGTAAACTCAGTTGATGTAAACTTGAGATTCAACGTAAACGGTTGAATCACACGTAAAATCATGTGTTTACGTATAATTTGTGGCAAATTTACATCAAATTGCATTTAAATTTAAATGTTTAATGACGTGCAAAAGTGTTACATCATAAATGATGTAACATTCGGAAATATTTTTTTGTGTGTGGAACTCACTCCCTCCCGCAGTCAAGAACAGCTTATCTGAGGCAACCTTCAAGAGAGACTGCAAAGAACACTGGAATGAAGTGTAACCACTGTCGCGCCCGGAGGTCCCGGGGCCCCCCTAACCACAAGTCAAAGGAAGAGTGGAATAGGGACAACGCTCCGGATCCTCCGGGGCGCCTTGTAAACACGACACGCAAGCCGACGAGATGCCAACCGACGCAAAGCCAACTAACAAAACGCCAACCGACGAAACGCCAACCGGAGAATCCACCGAGGCTCAGGAGACCCGGGGCCCCCCTAACCACAAGTCAAAGGAAGAGTGGAATAGGGACAACCCCCCGGGTTCCTGTGGCCACCAGGAAGAGGTCGCACAAGGGGCAAACCCCCATCCCCTCGGATAAAACTTGGACTTTACTCACGACAACGCTACACTACCAGCAACACGAGACAACAACGAGAAGGACGATTTAAACCAGCGAATTCAGACTTAAGTGACACTAGTTTTTTTTTTCTTAAAATTTTAGTGCTTTCAATTATTAGTATACAATTTAGGTTATCAAATTTGTGTATGCACGTCGATCAAAATCTGAAGTAGCAATTTAAAAGGTGCAAACCTTACGCTACCAGAGAAATAAACAAACAAACAACTAACTTTTATTTTCTAATTTTAATTTTACATAGCTACTAGTTTCTAATTTCCTACCGGTCCTATCCTAGTTTTCCTTTGGGCTCTCTATTCGTAGAGAAGCCCTTCCTTCTCTTGGCAGTCGCTACTTTGTCCTTTTCGTTTTTCGTCCTTGTGGCACGAATGTGGCACGAATGCCGTCATCGCACATTCCGTTTTTCCTCTTACGAGGATCGCACGGTTTTCCTTTTAGTGGGCGTGGGAACCCGAGTTCTGAGGTTCCCACGCACTTTTGCCAGATGCTCATATTGGGATCTGGCTCCGATCTGTCCCGTCATAAAAGTCTAGTCATAAATTTATCCCTTCGCGGGAGATCAATATTGCAGGGTTTGTTGGAAAAAACCCTTTCTCAAATAACGTCTCCTGCGTAATGGTCGTTTGGCTCCGTTCCGGCCGTCAGGCAAAGGATCACGGCCATGTGTTTTTCCAGGCTTTGGTCGTAAATTGTCGAGTCCATGGGAGTTTGTCGGACGCAATTTCCCAAGTCCTCGAATAGTTAATAGCCGATCTCAAGTTCTTGGAAAGAATTGAAATTTTTTTGAAACCAGATGTCCGTCGTAGATATATCAATTCAATACGGCGTCTTTCTGTTGGTCCCGTCAGCGACAACACTGAAAAAAAATGATACACGGTAAAAAAAATTTGGTGATTTTTTATTTAACTTTTTCTCACTAAAACTTAACTTACAAAAAAACACTATTTTTATTTTTTTCATTTTTTTATGTGTTTTAGAGGACATCAAGTGCCAACTTTTCAGAAATTTTCAGGTTGTGCAAAAAATCTTTGACCGAGTTATGATTTTTTATCAATACTTTTTTTTTCAAAAAATCGAAATATTGGTTGCAAAAATTTGTCAACCTCATTTTTCGATGTAAAATCAAATTTGCAATCAAAAAGTACTTAAGTGAAATTTTGATAAAGTGCACCGTTTGCAAGTTAAATTAATTTTAAGATGACTTTTTTGCAGGGCTGCGAATTCGGGTCATATTTCAAGCGACTCCGACTCCGGCTTTCTGAGTTTAGGCGACTCCGACTCCGACTCCAGCTCCGGCTTTCAGCTTCAACCGACTCCAACTCCGGCCTACCAACTATAGCCGATTCCGGCTCCAATTCCGACTCCAGCTTTCAACAAATGGTTGGCTCCGACTCCGACTCCGACTCCACATATTTTTAAATGTTTTAAAAGTTACTCAACTATTATTTTGAAAACATTGATAAATAGGTTTATTCAAATACTCTCTAAGTGTCATGTTTTCTCAAGGAACATAAGTTCAACCACAAAATGAGAACAAGTTTTATACGTTAATGAAACAGAAATAAAAACAAATCCAATTTTAAAGGCATTTTCAGAAGAACAATTTTGTAAGTAAATTTATTCACATAACCTAAAATTTACATTCAATTTATTGAAAGGTAATAAATTGAAATAATTTACTGTTATTTTATATGAATTCTTGAAAGAAACCTTGCCTTAATGATCAATTTAACATATAAATTCAATTTGCTCACAGAAGCACAGTGACTATCAAAGTCACCTTGGATTTTTGAATACAATTTTAAACGAATCAATTTCTTAAGCTCCATTGATTTTTATTTATTTCACGCAAGTCTGAAGGCGATTGAAGTGTTGGGACATGGCGGATAATCAAACACACTTGCAGTAGACTAAGACAACCGTTTATTTGAGGACGACTTATCACGATCCCGGATCGTGGAGGAAAGAGATCTGGTCTTGATCCTCAAGGCCTCAAGGTTTCTTGAGGTTGGCACTATTGTCTTACCAACGCGTCGACTTATTACTATTGTTGCTATTGAAGCAACGACTACAATACGGATGGATACATATCAACTCTCCCGGCTTTATAATGCTTTCTGACCTACTGACTTCTGACAGATTATTTGAACAGTATCAAGACTTTGACTCAAAGACTGGTGACATGAAAGTTTATTGTTTATTCGTCAAGCTTATGTAGACTACTTACAATTTTCTTACATACTAGATATTATTTCTATTGTACAGATTTTTCGTAGTTCCGGTTTAGACATGTCGAAATGTATGTACTGTGAGTTTTCATTATAAAAGCGCATCATTTGGATTAATGGCGAATTTTTTAAATAATTTGTCGTGTATGCGTGTATACTATTGCGTATTTCTGAAAATAATGCTGCTGACTGTATGCGTTGAGAAATAATGTCGTTGATGAAAGAGAGCATGGCAAATTTACGACGTTCTTGTAATGATTGTATGTTTATGAGCATGCAGCGTGCTTCATACGATGGGAGAGGAAATGCAGTCCAGTTAAGTTTACGTAGTGCGTACAGTAAGAATTGTTTTTGGACAGATTCAATACGTGCTTGGTGTACGGCATAGTATGGATTCCAGACGATACTACAGTATTCCAAGAGTGGCCTGATATACGTTATATAGAGTAATTTAATAGTATACGGGTCCTGGAAGTTGAATGCAAAGCGCTTTATAAAGCCTAATGTACTTTTTGCCTTGTTTATTATTGTGTTATAGTGTTCTACAAAAGTTAGTTGTGAGTCTAGGATGACACCTAGATCACGTACTAGGGAAATCTACCCATTTTAATCCTAATAAGCGGTCGTGTTTGAATGATGCTGGATAATCTAGAGTCTCCTTGAATTTTACTAAAACCAAGTACACCAACGAGTAGAGCAAGTTTTGTGAACATTTCTGTTTATTTTCACTTTCACTAAAAGTTATTCTATTTCTTTACCAAGCATTTAACAAAAAAATCCCAATGGTATTCTAATCGAGGCGAATGCATTGGGCCACGCCCATTTTCTAATATCTGCTTAGTTCTTTTTCTTCCAACACTCTGTCGAGTGTTGCCATTTGCGCTGACAGTTCAAACGAACACTCACGAAAAGTGGCATTTATAGGGAAAGTTTCCTGGCATCGCTGGCTGTGCTGCTGGTGGTGTGGACGGCCAGCCTTTGTTCTTTTTTTGCCTTCGTCTCTCGCTCGGTTTTCTTCAGCCTTCGAGTGGAATGCAAAGTGAAAATTGAAACGTCAAACGACTTGGCGCGTTTGTTTTTTTTGATGACGCTTGCTAATTTATTACATTTTTCGGGATTATTCTTCAATTGAGTGCCTTAATAATGATCAAAAGAACATGTTGCCGGTAGTTGGAAGCAATTTCATATCTTAAGCGCCGTGAAAAAGTAAGCGAAAGTGAAAAGTTAATTTTGGCGATATTCATTAAGCGTTTGAGGGATTCTCGTGTGTGTCACTGTGTGTGCCAACAAAATGATGAGAATTGGTCTCGCAAAATACAAATTATGATCAAAAGTGCATTAAATGTGATCTTTTTGGCCAGTAAGTGGCATACATTTGCGTGCTTACTCGAGGCGGTGCTGTTGCTGGTAAGTTTATAGCCCAAATAGTATTTTTGGAGCTTTAATCGAGCATCAAACTCTCCATATGACGAAGATAGGTTTTTGATTGGAAAGGGTAGATTTCCCCTACTTTGCATTTTCTACTGGTTGATAATCATGAAATTCCAAAACTTGCTCGCCATTTCGCTGAATGTTTTCCTCGCTCTGTCAAAATTTGGTCAGAGCGAAAGAGATGAACGAAAAACAACATCACTACGATGTTTGACTGTGTGCGTGCGCGCATATTTTGTTTCACTGTGTGCGTGTACAGGCATTGAAAAGCTCGACACCTAGATGTCCGCCCACCAGATGGCTCTGCGGTTTTGATGATTGAGCGTTGTTCCCAGATTTTGGGAGTTGTCTATCTTTTTAAATTAGGTATCTTTGCTATGGGTCATTCCATCTGAAGCGGAACAGCATTTGAAAATTACCCTCTCCGATCCTGCTCAAATTTGGCAGGGTTGTTGGTACTATCAAAACCTGGGTGCTGAAAAGACAGAATGCGTAACGTGATTTTCGAAAGCTCCCCAATGCTCCCCACTAATACATCTGCACTACAGCTGTAAACATAAACAAAGTAAAATGCTTTGTTCAAGCTCAAGCGTGACATATTTTTTGCTGCTGAAGTGAATTATTATGAAACATTTTGGATCTGTTGATGTTGATGTTTTAGATGAAAAATTAAGTGCTTCGCACTTTTTTCTTCGTAGACTAAACGATGGGCGGCCAAAAGAGGCCTTTTTTGTTTTTCACGTGATGAAAAATTGTGCCAAAGTGGGTGGAATTTCGTGAATCACAAGAGCAACCGAATGGATGTTCCGAGATTATGTATCTTTGATGTGTAGTGATAATATCGGAGTATCCAATATTATTTGGAAAGTACTATTGATAGTTATTGATAATGGGTCTAGCTCATTTCCCCGAATGACATTTCCCCGAATGCCATTTCCCCGAAAATCATATCCCCTAATTGACCACATTCCCGAATACCACTTCCCCTAATCAGCCACATCCCCGAATGCCATTTCCCCGAATATCATTTCCCCTAATCGGCTATATCCCCGAATGCCATTTCCCCTAATCGGCCATTTCCCCGAATGCCGTTTCCCCGAAGTGACACTTACGCCAGTTGCTGTTTATTTAAATTTAAATTTTGCCGATTTTTCATATCATCCTAATCCTAATCATCATTTTCGCTCAAGCCTTTTTCCATGACTAACAGTTATTTTCTTTCTCGATTTTACCGAACAAACAGCTTTTTCGGGTATGCTGTTGATTAAATGTTGTAAATTGGGTAGTAAAGCCCTTTGTATTTTTTATGAACAACGGTAAACACGATTAAAACCATTTCTGATAACGTTTTTTTATTTTTATGAAAAAAGTTATTGACAAGACAACATTTTTCGATGGATCAACTATGGTCCCCTTGGAACGAGCTGTCAAGTAGGAGCTTTTCTACCAAGAAGGGCCGTGAAGTAATTTTTTTTAAATTGAATTAAAAATCCATTTTAAATCCTTTGCGGTCGTTCAAAGGGTCATTGTACTTAGAAAAAAAGCTTTATCGTTGTGAACAATAATATCACAAATTTAATTTTCATTTTAGGACCCAATTACAGTCCAGATTCGATTATCCGAAGTTTCGATTATCCGAAGGTTTGTATGGGACTTCGGATAATCGAATTACGAACAAATTTTTTTTGTTTTTTCTTTTTCTTGTTTTAAACATAAAATTTGAGTTCTGCAACCCCATTTTAGTCAAATTTGAATAGTTGATTGCCTATTAAATAATACAATGCATTTTTCAATATTTCAACACCGCCATATTGGCCGCCATCTTGGATTTAAAAGTTTTAATCCGAAGTTTCGATTATCCTAAGTGAATTTTTCCGAGGCCTTCGGATAATCGAGTCTGGACTGTACTAGATTTTTTTGTTCAATTAACATTTGTATTCAACCGCATAATTACCTAGATGTTGTTTTTGAGAAATTTGTCTTTTTTTCGAATTTTGTTCAAGAACCCAAAAATCGAACAAATAGGTACATAAGGCTGGTACAAATTTTATTTAGAGTTTATGATGATTATACTCTTCGCCAAATCCTAAACCAGCAATGTGAATAAAATGATCAGTGTGAACGGGGTTCTGTACTACGAAAATCGCACGGTATGTTTTTTGAATCATAAAAGAAAACAAAACTTCTATTGCATTGTTATTATCATATCTATAAGAAAAAAGTATTTGTTTTGAGAATATATAAAAAAAAGTCTGTAACAATATTCATTGTATTTGAATGAATATTATCAAACCTTTCAACACCCCTTCCCCCTAAAATGCTACGTCTGTTCTGAATGAAGCCAAAAAGAAAGTTGATCATTCAAGGCCAATACGAACCTTTCAAAAAATATTATAAGTAGTTTGATGTGTTAAAAATTGCCATCAATTTTTTTTTTCTTAAAAATGCTATTTCCCCGAACGCGGTCAAGCGGAAATGGCATTTCCGCTTGACCGCGTTTGGGAAATGGCATTCAGGAAATGACTATTCAGGATACGACTAATCGGGTAAGTGGCATTCGGGATTGTGGCCCATTCGGGAAAATGGCATTCGGGGATGTGGACGATTAGGGAAATGGAAAATTCAGGTAAATGGAATTCGGGGAAATGACTATTAGGGGAAGTGTCTTTTCGGGGAAGTGGCATTCGGGGAAATGTCCCTTCGGTAATATGGGTTTCGGGGAAATGTCATAAATTCAGAATCCCTAATTTCATCCAAATCGGACCACCCCCTCAATTTTTTGTACCGTAAACTGGGGTCAATCGGGACACATGGGGCGAATTGGGACAGCAGTTTTAACCATGTTGGAGCACAAAATTTTGATTTTTCTGGTTGGTTTCGGTAAGAATAGACTCAGGCCAACAAAATGTTGAACGGCCCGAGCGGTTTAGGCTTTCAGGATTTTTGTGATATTTACTTGTAGAGGATAAACAGATCAGTAAACTTCACTTATTTGTGTATTACACTTTTTTAAAGATTACATTTTTGCGGTAACACTCTCAACTTTTACGCGCACGATCACATCACTCAACTTTTGTTACTAATTTCATTAGGACCTTCGTCGAGCCAATTCTCTACGTTGAAGCCAGACTTGTCCTCCAGACCTCTTCGCCGAGCCATGCCAGACCCGAACTTCTAAGTCCCGGGTGGACTCTTCACAGCGGCTAAGTCCCGGCGGACTCTTCACAGCGGCTAAGTCCCGGCGGACTCTTCACAGCGGCTAAGTCCCGGCGGACTGCGGCCTCCACCGCTAAGTCCGGCTGGACTGGGGCCTCTGCTACTGGTGGCTGCTGGCGGGTCCGGCTGGTCTGGGGCTTCTTCAGGATCTGGAACTGAACTGGGCTTGAACTGGCTGGAACTGACTGGAACTAACTGCCCTCCTCAAGAATTTTGGGGTTTTTATAGTCAGTCCCCGAAAACTCTACTAAATTTTGTTCTACTAAAAGTGGTCCGTTTCGATGAGAAGCATCGATGAACCTCATGAATTAAATTATGCAGACCTCTGCAATTCTTAATGACTTTCCGTATGGTGTAGTGAGTACACCTAAAAATCGGAAGTCATGGGTTCGAACCATTGTCGTGAAACTTTAAATTATGTTATTGGAACATCAAAATTATGTTCCTAAAACATTCTCAAAAATGTTGGTCAATAATAAGAAGGTCGAATTCTCCATTGAACAAACATGCCAATGAATTTGGTTAAGCCACACCCTCAATTTCCCCTGTGTAATAACATCGCACATTCATAATTGAAAGCTTAACCATTTTTTTGATTGCCTAACAATTGGCGAAATTTAATAAAGGGCTTTTCAGGTGAGGATGACTCATGATCCACACCTGTACATAAGCTTAATTATTTGTCGCGCAACGCGAGTCGACGGGTAAAATTATTTATGCTTGCGTAAGCGCGCATGATCAGAACTGTGGTGAGGTTCGAAAAATGGACAAATTTAATGATTTAAATTTGAGGTCGCTGCAATGTGTACATCCATTTCCAAATTTATAAGCTTAAAGTGCTCTAAAGACTGCTGTCCCTATTCAGACTGTAGTCCCGATTCACCCCAGATTACGGTACCTCCCCAAATAATCGACTTTTTGGCGATTTTGGAGCGAACCTCCTAGTTTCAAACGGCGATAGCTCATGAACCACTAATCGGTCTTAGACTCAATTTTTAAGGAAATTGGACGTAGAATCCATTTCCGTGATCAAAATTTTGATTAATTTATTTTGTCTACCTGTATTGCACAATTGAAAACTTTAAATGACCGTATCTCAAAACACCCCAACTTATTTTTTTTTATTTGACCTCACCATTGTATTCCCCGGACAATTTTACATAAGAATCACTTATCGACATCAGCTTCATTCGCCGCATCTGCTAGAAGCACACAGGCGGGCTGATTAATAACTGCTACCAGGTCATTTCACTGTGTGATCTCCAAGATCTGGGAGGAGGAGAAGCTACAGGAGGAGTGGATGGATGGTGTCGTGTGCCCCATCTACAAAAGGGCGATAAGCTAGACTGCGGCAACTACCGCGGCATCACGCTTATCAACGCGGTCACAAAATCCTCTCTCAGATCCTCTGCCGTCAGCTGTCACCCCATGCAAGGAGGTTCGTGGGGCCCTACCAAGCGGGCTTCACTGGCGCGCGCCACCACGGACAAAATATTTTGTTTCCGACAGATCCTCGAGAAATGTCGTGAGTACAACGTGCCCACACATCACATCTTTATCGACTTCAAGGCGGCCTATGATACAGTCGACCGCGAGCAGCTATTGCAGATCATGCACGAGAACGGATTTCCGGATAAACTGACACGGCTGATCAAGGCTACCTTGGATGGTGTGATGTGTCACGTGCGTGTTTCGGGGGATTTAGCGGAACCCTTTGGATCACGCCGAGGGCTGCGGCAAGGTGATGGCTTATCCTGTGCGCTGTTTAACATCGTCCTTGAGGGCATTATTCGAAGGGCGGGCATTGACACGAGTGGCACGATCATGAACAGGTCCTACCAGCTGCTTGCTTTTGCCGATGACATCGACATTGTGGCAAGAAACCTGGAGACGATGAAGGATGTCTACACCCGACTGAAGGTACAAGCAAGGCGTGTAGGACTTGGCATGAATACGACGAAGACGAAGTACATGAGAGGAAGGGGTTCGAAGGACGTTGCCCCCCCATGTCTCACCTCTCTAGCTGTGGATGATGATGAGTTGGAGGAGGTGAGCGAGTTCGTGTACTTGAGATCGCTGGTAACCGCCGACAACGACACCAGCAAAGAGATCCGGACTCGTATTTTTGTCGGGAATCGTGCGTACTTCGGATTACGGAAGGCTCTCACATCAGATCTAATGCAACGCCGCACGAAGCTGACGATGTACAAAACACTGATTAGACCGGTAGTCCTCTATGGCCACGAGACTTGGACGATGCGGCAGGAGGACGAACGTGCCCTTGGAGTTTTCGAACGGAAGGTGCTACGAACGATCTACGGTGGAGTGCAGGTGTCTGACGGAGTGTGGCGAAGACGCATGAACCACGAACTGCACGCGTTTCTTGAAGAACCGACCATCGCCACCCAGGCGAAGATAGGGAGGCTCAGGTGGGCCGGCCATATCGCCCGAATGGACGAGAGCTAGCCTGTCAGACTGCTTTTTGACCGCGCGGAACAGGCAGAAGAGCAGGGAAACCGCGCGCACGGTGGGGAGATCAAGTGAATGGTGATATCCGGAAGATCTGTAACCTGGGAATTTGGAGAGTAGCAGCTCAAGATCGAGAAAGATGGAAGCGTCTTCTTGCTACAGCACGCGTATCTGGTGCGCTATGCTGATTGGTATGGTATGTATGGTCAATTATTGAAATGATATTTCATCATAAATATTTTGCCTTCCTCACTGAGGTAAGGCTATAATCCTGCTCTAAAAGTGAACTTTTTATTAAAAGCTCAAAGACCTACCTTCATGTATACATATCGACTCAGAATCGAAAACTGAACAAATGTCTGTGTGTGTGTGTGTGTGTGTGTGTTTTTTTTTACAAGGTCGGAATCTGCTATCAGACACCTGAGAATTCGTTTCTCAGGTAGTGTGGGGTTGGGAAAACAAAAGAGTTTTCCCGACCCACTAAACCAGTCCTTGAACGCCGTGCCCCTTTCCCCCCGGGACCACCTTTCGGTATAACTTCGGGGGGAGGCGTTGCATTTTCTGCACTAGTCTACTTACAGGATCCATGCCGGGTGCTAGAACCATTTCCTGTTCTACATACATATGAGTCCATGCGAGGGTTTAACCGCGCCCAAGAATCGCGTTGCTTTTGATCGGTTAGTCATATGCAGCCCTCTCCTTGGACCATCGAGACGTGTACCGATTTGGTAGAGCCAACCGTCATAACGTGCTCTCCTTCACAGCCACACTCGTGGGTTCTCAACTCCTGTGACCATCGAGACGTGTACCGATTTGGTAGAGCCGACCATCATAACGTGCTCTCCTTCACAGCCACACTCGTGGGTTTTCGACTAGGCTCCTAGTCGTTCCTCCTCTGGTCGTCTCTCCATTTCCGCTGGAGAGCCGAAGTGATCTGCGTCACCGCTCCGACGACCGCATTCCACTTGGCGATGTCGCTGAACATTCTTCGCACCACATTATCCGGGCTGGTGTCTGCTCCGATAATGGCCAGCATTTCGCTTCGCGCTGCCTCGAAGCGAGGGCAGCTGAACACCACGTGCTCCGGTGTTTCCTCGCAATCGACGCAGTCCGGACAGAGAGGGGACTCTGCATGTCCGAACCTGTGCAGGTACTTCCTGAAGCAGCCATGACCCGACAGGAACTGTGTGAGGTGGAAGGTGACCTCTCCATGCCTTCTGCTCACCCACGTGGATACGGACGGGATAAGCCGATGCGTCCATCTGCCTTTCTCCGTGGTGTCCCACTCACGTTGCCACCTTGCCAGCGATTCGGCTTTCGCAGCTTCCCGGATACCTCTCGTGCCTCTCCGGGTGTAGCGCACGGTGTCCTCCTCCAGTGTGATGCCGATGGGGATCATTCCGGCTATGACGCCAACTGCTTCCGACGAAATGGTCCTGTACGCGCTTGCAACCCGCATGGCCATCAGTCTCTGCGTTCTGTCGAGCAGCGCTCGATTTCGCTTCGTCCCCAGCGCCGTCCACCATACCGGTCCGCCGTACCTAAGTATGGACGTCGCGACGCTTGCCAAGAGGCGGCGCCTACTGCTCCTGGGTCCAGCGTTGTTCGGCATAATCCTCGACAGTGCCATGATCGCCTTAGCCGCCTTCTCGCAGGCGTAATCGACGTGGCTGTTGAAGTTCAGCCGGTCATCCACCATCACCCCGAGGTACTTGAGCGCTCTCTTCGAGTGCACGACGTGTTCTCCAACGTGTATCTGGGCCTGCTGCACCTTTTGTGGTTACTAACCAGTATCATCTCGGTCTTGTGGTGAGCGATCCGCAGCTTCACCTCGAGCATCCAGTTCTCGATCATTGCGATTGCCTCCATAGCCAGCACTTCGACCTCCTCGACATTTTCGCCGGTTACCGTCAGCATTATGTCGTCTGCAAAGCCAACAATCTCTACGCCGTTGGGTAGCCCCAGTGTCAACACTCCGTCATACATTCCGTTCCACAGTGCTGAACCCAGAATCGATCCCTGCGGAACTCCCGCGGTAACAACAACGGTTTTTTGTCCATCGGCAGTGTCGTAGACCAGCACGCGGTTCTCGAAGTAGCTCTTCAAGATCATGCACAAATAGTCAGGCACCTTCATTTTGTGCAGCGCTGCTGCTATGGCCGCCCAGCTCGCACTGTTGAACGCGTTCTTGACGTCAATCGTGACTATTGCGCAGCAGCGGTTCCCCTTGCGTTTTTTCCTCCGGGCTTCGTCGGCTTTCTCGACCACTTTCCGGATGGCGTCCACCGTGGATCTCCCTTTACGGAAGCCGAACTGCCTCGCTGCTAAGCCATGCTCGCTCTCCGTGTACTTGGTCAGCCGGTTAAGGATGATCCGTTCCAGAAGCTTTCCGAGGGTGTCCAGCAAACATATAGGCCTATACGATGATGGGTCCCCCGGTGGTTTGCCTGGCTTTGGCAGCAACACGAGCTTTTGAACCTTCCACGGGTCGGGGAAGTGTCCTTCGTCCAGGCATTTCTGCAGGACTGTTCGAAAACTGTCCGGGAATGCTTGAACCGCCGATTTCAGGGCGAAATTCGGGATTCCATCCGGGCCGGGAGCTTTCTTCACCTTCAATCTCTTCGCTACTGCCACAAGTTCTTCGTTGGTGATCAGATGACCTTCGGCGTTGCTACCCCTTCTTCGTTGTACGGTGTAGGAGGCCATGTCGTTGGGTCATGTCTTGGGAAGAGCCCTTCCACAATGACCTTCAGCTTGTCGGGACACGTTTCAGCCACCATCGATGGGCCTCTGATCTTCGCCATCGCGACACGATATGCGCTCCCCAAGGGTTTGCATCAGCGTCTTGGCATAACTCCTTGAAGCAGTTTGTCTTGCTGCATTTGATCGCTTTCTTGAGCGCGGCCTTTGCAGACCGGTACTCCTCTCTGCGCTCCTCTCTAGTTGCTTCGGATCTTGCTCTCTGGACTCGTCTTCTGGCGCTGAGGCAACTTGCCCGAAGGGTACCGAGTTCTTCATTCCACCAGTAAGCTGGACGACGACAGTTCCTTGGCTCCAGTCTCCGCGGCATGGTTGTGTCGCATGCTGTCACCAGTTGTGCTGTTAGCACGTCGGCACTCAAGTCTTGGGGACCATCACACCAATGGAGCGCTTCCACGAAGAGACCCTCGTCGAAGTACTGCAGCTTCCATTTCCTTCCGTAGGACCGGCTGCTCCTATCTGGTACAGGGCTCGTCTCCCGATGCTGTACCGGATCGCTTGGTGATCGCTATGGGTATAGTCCTCACTCACCCTCCAGTTCATGTCGGCCGCCAGTCGCGGGCTACAGAACGTAACGTCGATAATGGACTCACGACCGTCTTTGCGGAAGGTACTGCTGGTTCCGCGATTCGCCAGCCTAACGTCTAGCTTTGCCAGAGCTTCCATTAGGCTATGCCCCTAGCATTGGTGCATCTGCTACCCCACTCGACCGCCCATGCGTTGAAGTCACCTCCGATAACGATCGGGCTTCGTCCGATCAGTTCGTCGGTCAGACAATCCAGCATCTGCTGAAACTGCTCCAAGGTCCATCTTGGGGGAGCATAGCAGCTACAGAAGAAGGTTCCGTTTACTTTGGCGATCACGAATCCTTCAAACGCCCTCGAGACCACTTCCTGTATGGGGTACCGCCCCATCACGTGTATCGCCGCCATTCTTGCTGTATCCGCGGCCCAGTTTCCGTTGTCGTGTGGAACTTGGTACGGTTCTGCAATAATTGCTACGTCACACCCCGTCTCCGCGGTCGACTGCCACAGCAGTTGCTGTGCAGTGTCGCAGTGATTGAGGTTCACCTGGGACACCTCCATTACTTTTGCCCGAGGCCAGCTTCCTGTACACCGGGCAATTAAAGCCACCCGTCGCATGGCTATTGCCTTCGCCTTCTTTACAGAGCACGCACTTCGGCTTATTTTTGCAGTCTCTTGCCATGTGGCCTTCTCTACCACATCTTCTGCAACTTTTGGTTCGATCGGGACCGTCGCAATTTCTCGCCTGGTGGCCGAAACCCATACAGCGGAAACACCTCGTCATCTGCTGGGTCACTCGAGGAACAGGCCTCAGTGGGCACACCGACCACCCTACTTTGACCTTGCCGGTTTCCAGCAGCTTAGACGCCGAAGGCGTCGATAGTCGGATCGACTCAATTTGCGTGCCGCCGTAGGCTTTCCTCAACCGGATTGCCATCGGTGTCGTACGGTCATCCAGAAGAACGATCAGCGCATCTTCCAGCTCTTCCTCCGTCGTGATCTCGTCCAGGTTCCTGCACTCAATCGTTGTCTCCGGCGATAGCGCCCTTACCTTCGACTCGTAGCCTACGGCTTTCTCGACGAGGGACTTAAAAGCTGAGCTCTTGACCGTGGGATCATTCTTCAGCTCAAAAAGCATCGCTCCGGTCTGTGTGCGCCTGGTTTTAACCACGTTCTCGCCAAGCTCCTTGAGTTCCGGATCGGTTCGTACTTTCCGGAGGAGGTCTGCGTACGAAACACCTTCCTTCACCTCGACCACCAAAGCCTCGCCTTTGTTACGCTCCTGCGAAACTTGGGTTTTGGGTGTCCTCGTTCTGCTTCCCTTTTTTCTTCCGCTTCTTTTTCTTGACCTTCTCCCATTCCTCCTCCTTCCCTGGGTCTGGTTCTGGCTCCTTCGCTGGGTCCGGACTGTCTCCATTCCCCTGTTTCTGCTTCTTTGCGTCCTCCTCCTCTCCAGGCGTTTCCCTGTCCCTTTTTGTGCTTGGGCCGGGCGGCGTTTTCGGTTCTTTCTCCCGTAGCGCTTCCTCCTCCAGTTTTGCGTTCAGCGTTTCTTCGGCTCTTTCAGCTCTGAGCTTCAGTGAATTCCGCGTCACCACCAGCGAGCTGTTTTCGCGCTCTGCGGCATTCATGGCTGCCTTGACTCCTGCTTGATTCTGGTGTGGACGTTGTTTTTGTCCTTGATGAAATCAAAGAGTTCGTTGACCCTCCTTCTGACCTCCTGCAACGCGGTCCTTCCGAGCAGGACTCCGTCCTGAGGGTACTGCCGGTGAAGTTCAACAAGGATGACTTGGGAGTCTCCTCTCCAATTACTCCTATCTGCTGACTCGAAGCAGCCGCCTGGTTCAACACTGGGGATCTCAACACCTTCCCGCTTCCACGGAACGCGCTCGCCACTCCGCCTGCTGTGTCGCCGCCGTTTGACTCGCCTCCTGCCATTTCGACGTTTGCGTCCTCTTCTATCTCCGTGTTTTCCGATGCTTGGGGCGCATCGGGACCCTTTGTTGGTTTGTTTCACTTGTCTTCATTTTGAATCCCACGAGTCGCTAGGAAATACGGTCCGCTGCGCCAGTGCCCTGCCGTGCCGCAGTAAGGGCAAATTACGTGTGGGGTGCGCCCTGTGCCCCACAGGCTCCGTTATCGACTGGGAATTTGTTGAACCCCCAGCCATGCATCCTCGACACGGGTCGCGTCACATCTTGGATTCGGGGTTTGGTGAGGTTTTGGGCTAAAACACTTATAGCGGCGTTCGATCGCTTGACAGAGGTGTTTACGGACCCATGTGGTTTTTTCGAAGAAATTAAACAGAGCCCTTGTTCAATTCCGCCACGTCCTAGACATCCTCCGCTGCTGGTCCGGGGCGATGCAATGAATGTATGCAATCGCCGACAGCTATCCGCCAACTGCAACCCGGTAGCTGGCAGCTAAGCTCCGCAGGGACCCTCACCTGTCCCCACGGTTCACGGGCTGTGTGTGTGTGTGTGTGTGGGTCCCATACATCGCTATTGAATTGTTTGAAGTTTCGATAACTAGTTCAAAAAGTTATGTATAAAAATGTGTTCACATATCCGGATCTTATTTATATGGATGTAAACGATGTCCGGATTCATCATCCGACCCATCGTTGGTTAGGTAATCAAGAGACCTTTCCAACGAGTCTACAACATTGAAGATCTGGCAACCTTGTCTTGAGTTATGACCACTTAAGTGATATTGATGTACTTTTTTGAAGCCGGATCTCACATAAATGTATGTAAACGATGTACGGACCCATCATCCGACCCATCGTTGTTTAGATAATTAAAAGACCTTTCCAACGAGTCCACAACATTGAAGATCTGGCAACCCTGTCTCGATTTATGACCACTTTAGTGATATTTAGGTTTTTTTTTTGAAGCCGGATCTCACTTAAATGTATGTAAACGATGTCCGGATCCATCATCTGACCCATCGTTGTTTAGATAATTAAAAGACCTTTCCAACGAGTCCACAACATTGGAGATCTGGCAACCCTGTCTCGATTTATGACCACTTAAGTGATATTTATATACTTTTTTGAAGCCGGATCTCACTTAAATGTATGTAAACGATGTCCGGATCCATCATTCGAACCATCGTTAGTTAGATAATTAAAATACCTTTCCAACGAGTCCACAACATTGAAGATCTGGCAACCCTGTCTCGAGTTATGACCACTTAAGTGATATTTATGTACTTTTCTGAAGCCGGATCTCACTTAAATGTATGTAAACGATGTCCGGATCCATCATCCAACCCATCTTTGGTTAGATAATTAAAATACCTTTCCAACGAGTCTACAACATTGAAGATCTGGCAACCCTGTCTCGAGTTATGACCGCTTAAGTTATATTTATGTACTTTTTGAAGCCGGATCTCACATAAATTTATGTAAACGATGTTCAGATCCATCATCCAACCCTACTTACTTTTTTGAAGCCGGATCTCACTTAAATGTATCTAAACAATGTCCAGATCCATCATCCAACCCATCGTTATTTAGATAATTAAGAGACCTTTCCAACGAGTCCACAACATTGAAGATCTGGCAACCCTGTCTCGATTTATGACCACTTAAGTGATATTTATGTACTTTTTTGAAGCCGGATCTCACTTAAATGTATGTAAACGATGTCCGGATCCATCACCCGACCCATCATTGGTTAGATAATTAAGAGACCTTTCCAACGAATCCATAACATTGATAATCTGGCAACCCTGTCTCGAATTATGACCTCTTAAGTTATATCTGTGTACTTATTTTTCTGGATCTAAAAAAAAAATTAGCTGAAATATGTATCCAAACAATGGGTAATATTGTTGGTAATAAGTGAGGAAGGCATCAACCACATAGGTGGATTAAGTTAGTTTTTTACCAAATTGGGCATAAATTAACTGTATAACACTGTAGAAAACTGGAGTTCAATCGCGAATGTGTATCTGCTCAACAAAAAATGAAGTGAATTCCTATGCTAACCCACAAGACAGAGCAATAACGACACACAGTAAAGGGCAGAATTGGATTCAGCCGGAGCGAGCTGGAAAATGCAATTAATCTTGTTAGTAACACTGAACAATAATTGCACGATACATTATTGAGAAAAATATGAATTAAGGGTGCACAGCAACGAAGGAAGTTGTTGTCTCTTATTCCAAAATGGTAAAACTTACGGACCCAATCCTGCAATAATGGGAATGTAAAATTAAGGGGTTACATACATGTAATCATAAAATTTCATAATTCAGAAAATTTATTCAATCCTGAAAAGATGATTTTCAATCACTCCTGAAAGTTTCATGAAGATATTTCATGAATAAACTGAGTTAGAGGCGATTTTAACTCAAAATTTTGCCATGCGCAAAGCGGACTGTCAAACTTTGTTTGCGTTTTAAACACCGAGTTGATTTACGGGTGCCACGATATCTCGAGATGGGATGGACCAAATTGGCTGAAATTTGAGGTGAAGACTCTTCAGACATATTCCGTGTGCATGACGAAGCCCGATTCTGAAATTTTACTTTTTTAAAAATAAAAAAATCAAAAAGTAACGATTTTTTATATGAAAAACATAAAAATATTTTTATCTTTTTTTAAAATAAACTTTTTTAAAATCGGCCTTCGTCATGCACACAGGACCGGTTTAACGAGTCTTCACCAAAATTTTGAGCCGATTTGGTCAAGGCAGTGTTGAGATATCGTGGCACCCGTTTTTTGAAACTACTAACTTCAACTAGCTATATCTCGGCAATGATACACCCAAATGTCTTCAAATTTGTTTTGATAATAGATAAAAATGTATATTTTAATGCAATGAAAACAGATTGAAAATAAAATTAAGTGTGTGCTCACATCAACCTCTGACTTTTTGTTGATGTACATGTATGTAACCCTTAATCAAACTTCGTTGTTAATTACTTTGTGGACAGTACTTTAGGGATGAATAAAACAATATTTCGATAGTACCCGTAGTTTTGAAGATACTAAAATGTCTGTAACAAAAATCTGGGTGCAAAAGCTCTGGTTGATGTGTACCGTTAAAATGAATAAAATTTCACGGAAAGAAGGTTTATCGTGAATCTTACTAAATTTCGGTTAAAAATCCTAAAAATTGGTTGTTTTCAACCACCAATTTTTTAGCTGAAAATCCTAAAATAAATCCTGGATTTGACAGCTGGATCCAGGTCCTAAAAATGATAAATCCAGCTAAATTTTTAGTAAATTTTACTAATTTGCAAGCTGGAAAAATGCTGTCAGTCTCAAAAGCTGTATGTTTTGAGAAGGTTTGTTAGCT
The DNA here is from genome assembly GCF_015732765.1 of Culex quinquefasciatus. Classification (NCBI taxonomy): domain Eukaryota; kingdom Metazoa; phylum Arthropoda; class Insecta; order Diptera; family Culicidae; genus Culex; species Culex quinquefasciatus. The sequence goes on along the minus strand of NC_051861.1, from coordinate 65,550,632 downwards.
ATTTTAGCTAGATTTTATGGTATTCTAGGAAGTTTTATAGTAAGCCCAGCAAGTTTTTAGGCTGTTTCAACTAGTTTTTTTTGGAATCATTCTCAAAATTTTCCATTGATGGCTGCGAAGCCAGGTATTTTCACACATCTTTTAGCTAGTTTAGCTAACTTTGCCACTATTCTTGGTAGGTGTTTTGGTTGGAATAGCTAATTTTTCCACTATTTCTACAAGTTTTCTTTCAAAAGCCTCCGTTGCTGCCTGTAAAGCACGCATTATTCACCCAGCCTTTTGGCTGATTTAGATCGTTTCTTTTTTGTTCTTGCTTCGTTTTTCGGTAAGTCCAGCTAATTTTTCGACTGTTTTGACTGGTAATTTCGAAATCATTTTAAAAATCCCTTGCTGCCTGTGAAGTTGTTTTTTATTTTAATTTTTTTTTGCTGGTGTAGCATGATTTTCCGCTATTCTTGGTACGTTTTTGGTAGTCCAGCAAGTTTTCGGATGTTTCAATAGTTTCCAGGCTTTTAAACTATGTTATAGTTGATCATTCTTATAGTACGGCTTTGTTATTCTATTGACAAATTAAAATAAATAAATACAGTAATACAAAAATATAAGCATAAAAAAATACAAAAATACAAAAATACAAAAATACAAAAATACAAAAATACAA